>NW_016692300.1:0-2908 GCF_001604755.1 Lepidothrix coronata | reverse complement strand
GCACCTCCAGAAGGTGATTCATCTGCCCTATCTTAGATACCTCTCTTAGGGGAAGATGAATAGACTTTTGACTAGGATTCTGTCAGTGAGAAGTTTCATATAAATATCTTTCAGAAGTGTTTTTAACAGAATATTTTTTTTTATCTAAGGAATATAAATTGCTTCTATTCCTACAAGCTGATGTATCTGGCTGGCTATGAAAAGTGAGTTTGCTTATCTCACTCTGGCAACCACTATATTCAAATGCTATCACTGCCATTGAATCATACTACCTTTTTCTTGTTAGCATCATATAGGAAAAAAAAAAAGAAGAATGGAGGAATAAATATCCTACCGTCATCTGGTGCTCTCTCCATGTCAACAAAGAAGGAGGTTGAATGGACAATTATGGGAAACTACTGCTGTGTGAAATATATATCTTAATTTTAGTAATCTAAAAATAAGGGATCTGCTTAAAACTAGTTATCCAAGTTGCTTGTATGCTCCTTGAAGGCAGACTTGAGGATCATCTTTGCTGGCTTGAGCCACCTGTTTTTCAATGAGTCATCTTACATAAGCAGTGGCCTGGACAGCTAGGTTGCAATATAAACTGATTTCAAAAAATTAAAGTCAATTCAAAGCAATCCCTTGCAAAATTTACTACCCATTCCACGGATTTATGGAGACCCAAACAAGAATTGCATCCTGATAATATTCAAGTTATGGGAGGACAAGAATAAAATCAGTGAAATGGATGCTTAGATCTGGGGTACCTTGCTGAGATTAACCAGTCAGCCACTGTCTTAGGGAATGGGACTGGGCAGGTTTACTGTGAGCTTGGAAGGAGACTTGCCAACAGCAGAGGTGTATCTTCTCTAGCTTTCACATTCTTTTACTTGTTCCACTTTGGAGGCAAAATCCTTCTCTTAGAAACACACACACAAAAGATCTTCTCACCATTTCATGAACTTTTAACTCCAGTGATTTATATTGACAAATCTGGCTCCTCAAGGGCTAACAATTGTTTAAAATGAGAAACAGAGTCCGCATAATTATAAGACTATCTACTGACCCCAGCAGTCAGAACATTTATGAGAAATTAAACCACTGAGAGAGAGGGAGGAAAAAGTAGAAATTAAACAGTGAACCCTGAAGTCAGGTCCAGTATTTGTGTGGGCTTGCTGTGCTAATGAGTGTTCGGCCATGAGGGCTGACGATAAGTGTTCCCAGACTTGCACAGCCCAGCAAAGACTTGACAGATTTTCTGTGAGTCTCCCCAAATAGCTTGACCAGAAAATGCTAAGCAAGCACAAACAGGCAGCTTTTCAGCTACTGCTTACTGGATGTAGCTCTGACGGTCTCCCTGGGTAGTTGTTTCTGCTTTATGTTAGGATCTATATTCAGAACAAATACCTCTGCACAGGGACAGCAGATGCTCCTCATCCAATACATAGAGCAAGCCATGAAGAGACCAACCACCTGGCCATAGTCAGTGGCAGTGACTGGCAACATCAAAAAGGGTCCTGGATCAGTTTGCACTAGACTGGAGCTACCCCAGGGGCTCATCTTGTTTGGTCAGGAGCCAGTGCTAGCAAAAGGGTGGAGAAGCTCTGTTATGGTTAAAAGGGGAAGGACTTAAGCAAATAAAAGTAGTTTCCCAGCTTATTTAGACTTTGTTCACAGGGACACAGTAAAGAATACAGCAAACAGTTGACAGAAATTCCCAGAAAGCAAAACCACTTTATTTCACAGAGCCTAAAGGGCCATTCCTCACAGTAATGTATCTCAGATTTCTTTCCACATTATCTCATGTGGACCTCCTGAAAATGTCTTAACACAGCATGAGAAAGTGTAACATATTACTGTGTGACACTTCTGAGCAAAGTGGAATACATAAACATTTTTTAAAATATCATCTCTACTGCCAGAAAGACCTTGAAGAATCAACCTTCAATTCTGATCTGTGCATAATTCTCAACCACAACTTAAGTTTAATCAACCTCATAACTTCTTCAGTTTCCTTCCACAGAGACAACCCAAAGCATAAACATAAAGCACCTCCTCCTGTTTTTTTCTCCTCAAGGGTATCTTTACATGTGAGCAGACATTACATGCTCAGCTTCATGAAAAGTACTAGAATTAGATTTCTACAATATTTTTATGGCTGAATCTGCCTTTGAATTCTGAAAGGTCCTGTGCTTTTATTTTTATCAGTATATTAGAAGCTTTTTGTGTTGGCTGTGTTAATCTAATTTAATTCCCATCATAGTCATTGCTCCATAGTGACAATTGGTGTCTAACTGAAGGCAATAATTTTTAATTCATTACATGTGTTCTTTTAACTTGTGTATATGTATTGCTAACTTTTCTTTTCGACTGTTTCTCAAGAGCAAAAAATTAAATCATCAGTGCTAGATGCATAAAATGTTTTTATATGGTTCTACATTTCAGATTAATTTGCAAGTCAGAAGTTTCCAGTACATTGTGCTAAACAACACTATGTATTTATCTTGACAAATGATGCAGGAAAAACTAATAACAATGAGGCATATTGAAAGCTTTTCATCCAAAGATCCCGGGACACACAACAAACTTTACATGCTGATTATAGTCTACACTCAGTATTGTTCAAGCTTTTCATTGGCTTTAAAGTGTATAAATGTAAATAGAAAGCCATACACAGATAACATCACTCGTTGATATTCAGCTAGGTCTGGGGTAGGAAGTGCAAACAAGAAAGGAATTTCGTCCTCATAGTGCAACACAGAGCATGAGGAATATTATGTGCAGAGAACAGTGGGGCAGCAGCTATAATTACCCAGTGTAAACCACAAGTTGTTCTCTCACTTTCTTCTCAGCAGCGTTCTGAGTCTAGTGGTTAGGGTGCAGGACTCTCACCGCTGCGACCCGGGTTCGATTCCCAGCCCCC
>NW_016692299.1:0-2911 GCF_001604755.1 Lepidothrix coronata | reverse complement strand
CCCAAATGTACCTTAGACCACCCCGCCACCCCAGTGAGCTAATTTTGTGCAGAAAGGAGATGTCTGAAACTAAAGATGCTACAAGAATTTCAAATTTGAAAACAAAATTTAAAAAAAAAAGTTTTTTTGCATTAAGGAAGCTCTTGTTAGAAACAGTGAGGTGGGTCAGTTCTTTTCTCCTACAGATTTTTGAGTGGTGACATTTAAATAGTAGAAATTGGTGGGTTTTAATTTCTACATCCCCCCTTCTTGCCCACATACACTCCTCACAAGATTTACTGCAAACTTCAGTTTTAATTTGTGTGCCTTTGTGGACAGGAGTGGACAGACTTGTGCTTTTGAAGTATGTGCTTCATTATTGCTCTGTGTACTTTCCTATTAACTTCCAAACAGTATCCAGCTTATCCTTGCTTGATCCTTCATGCATCTCAAATGCAACACTAACTGCTCAGCTGCATGTGTTTCCTGACCTTCTTTTCATTTCTCTACAATGTCCATATGATCTATCGTGGCTTTGAAAATTCAACTGCAGGGTAGAGATTTCTTTGCCAGAATTGATCCTTCTCTTTTTCCTCAGAAACCATCAGATAAAGGAATACTTGTGACAAATAACCATGAGAAAGATCACCACATTAGAAATCTTTTGCTTTGTGCTATGCTAGCTCTGTGTGATTTGGATGGGTCCTCAGTTACTTGTCTTTCACCTTTGGGGTAATTATTTGCTTGTGAGTGATGAAGATTCTTGATCCCATTTTGACCTGCAGAACTTCTGATAAGGAAAGATTTCCTTCAGGCTTCGGTCCACAAAAGCCTGATATTCCTTTTTTCCCCATCACATTATGTTTGCTGGAGAAGCTGTATGAGATGAGAAGCTCATTATAGCTTTGGGGTCATCACTGAATGACTTTATCCAATGGCCTTCCAACACTTCCACAAGGGCTTTCATATCATCCCTATTATAATAATCTTGTATACATTGTTTTAATTTCTATATCCTTTTCATCTAGCTACTGAGGGAAGAGTGTTTTACAACTATTAATGTATTTAGCCTTGAAGCTTGTGAGTCAGAGAAAACTTCATTATGCCCAGGGCAGGGGTGGGAGAATTGAGGAGCAGAGAAAGTGTTTGCTAATGCTCCTGGAGTCTCATTCACTCTGTGTGTGACTCAGTGATGAATAAAATCAGGGGTAATATGGCTTCAAGCAGTTCTTTCATGCAGTGTTTTGCTGTGTGATGTTATCATTATTGTTTGCTTAACTAAGAGCTGTTCTGTGCCTCTTGGCTGGAAGAGATGGTGTTTTGCCAAACTTGGACAATTTGGAGTTTTCTGATAAAAATGAAACTATACCAACTATTTACAACGAGAACCAAAATGTGGGGGACTTAAATGATTGACACTGAAGCTCAGAAGGGCTGTAATTCGGCATTGTATTCTCCCATTCCCTTCCCTGTGGGGACCTGCTTTCCCATGACGTGCTGTAGTCACACTTGTGTGTTCCTGGTTTTGATAGATTGTGGAAGATGGAACAGGGTTCAGAAAACCTGTCAGGTGGAAAAGGAAGAGAGCATGAGACCTGCTCAATGCATCCCTGCTGACGTGTTTTCTTTCCCAGAAATTGGCCCTAAACGTGAGAAATGTTCAATTAAAAACTGCATTTCAGTTTAAACTTTTCACCAGCTCTACACTTGCTTTCATTTGCAGTTTCATCTAATATTTTGCCCACTGGGCCTCTGTGCAATGAAAAAATGCCTCCTAATTCAGGAGGTGACTGTTAAAACTGTGTGTTGACCGGGTGGCATCACTTACAGGCAGAGCCACAGCATCCAAACAAAACTGCCTGAAGTGTCACCATCAGTGGTTTGCTGTGTCAGGATGGGGCATTTAAAATTCAGCCCAGGCACTTTCCATTCCAGAGAGTTTTGTGGTTTGCACAAGAGGGGTTATTGATAGTTTATCCAAATGTTTTTTGACAGACCCTTTCACACATCCCTCCTAGGTGGCACAGCACGCAGGGCTGCCTTTTATCACTGTTGGCTGGATGTTACCCAAGGCGACTGTTCTGCCCTTGTTCATCACAAAATGATCCATAAAGTAAATTGGGATATCTAAATGCACCAGGCTGTTCACAGATCCCACAGCAATTATTTTGGAGTGTTGGATGTAGAAATGTTTGCCAGAGGTGGAAAGCAAATTGTACGAAATCTGCTCCCTGCAAGTCGACTGCTGTCTCAGTCCACTCTCACTTGCTCAGGGAGGAGGATGGTCTTGGCAAAACATCCAGCACTAAGTAGAAGACATATTTGGAGCTGAAATATTAAGTATGCTCCATCATGGATGGTCCAGGTTGGAAGTTGGACTAAGGACAAGACTAATCTTGTAGCGTTGCTATTTACACATTCTTCAGCCCTTGTCACCCAACACAAGGGCTGCTGAGCTGGAGCCCCTTTGGCCACTGGTTGTCATTCAGTGGTGGGGATATGCTGAACCCCCTATCACTGACTGATGATCCACAGCTTGGATATTGAGCTGAGACCTTCTTTTTTCTTCTTATATAAAGGAATTATCCCAATGACCAGCCAGCTCTCTGCAGACCACAGCTAAGAAATACTTGTCCTGCATGGGACCTATAGATTGCAGTCTGGGAACTGGGGATTAGGACTCTGAATATCAAAATGGATAGATATATGTGCATACAACATGTGATCAGATGTATTTACAGCGTGGGATGCTTTTGTGCATGCATTGTGTGTAGAGGTGGTTATTTGATAAGTCACTCATGAGCAATGTGGGCAATGGCTCTTCTCTATGTCTGTGCCTGCATATAAAGGCTGGGAGAGCTGTGTGAAATTTGGACCTCTGCTTTCCAGTGTGACATTATCAGATCATTTCTTTGCTGAACTGGTTGATCTG
>NW_016692298.1:0-2913 GCF_001604755.1 Lepidothrix coronata | reverse complement strand
TTACTCGCCCTGAGCCTCCAACGGCCCCTCTGGGATCTGCCGGGGCTGGGGGCCAGCGGGAATTCATCCGCCCCTGCTCCTGCCCCGTCTCCCATAAAGGGGTGAGAAGTGCCACGCACAGGGAGGGGAGCGATGGGGGGCTTGGGCCCAGCCCGGCCACGCTCAGCAGCTCTGCTGGGGCCAAACCAGGAGGAAAAGTGAAACTACGAAGCGCCAGGAAAAGTGTGACGTGGAGCACAGCTTGGCACAGGGTGACAGGGAAAGCGTGGTGGGCAGTGTGTGCCAGCATGGAGCTCGGCGTGGAGGGAGCAGGAGGTGCGGCGTGGATTGGCACAAGAAAAGCGGGAGTTGGAATGTGGCTTTGCGAGAGGGAGTCACGTTGTGCACCAGGGCTCAGTGCGAGGGACGGGAAGGGGGTATTTGTGCCACAGGTGGTGTAGGGAATGGGGGTCACACACCACAGCTCGGTGCAAGGTCCGTGCAATGTGCACTACGGCTCAGTGCAAGGGACAGAGGGACATTCACCATGGCTCAGTGCAGGGGGTGGGGGAGCACAATGGCTCAGTGCAGGTGACGCAGAGGGACATGCGCCGTGGCTCAGTGCAGGGGTTGGGGATGTTCACCATGGCTCAGTGCAGGGTGCAGAGGACATGTAAACGTGGCTCGGTGCAAGGGAAGGGTGACACGTACCATGACCCGACAGGTGGGATGTGTAGCTCGTGCTGGGGCAGGGGCTGAGCCTCCCGGCTGCATTCGGCACCCGGTCGGGCCATGCTGTGGGCACTGCTCTCCCTGGGGAGGTGCCGTGTGGCAGCACCACAGCTTGGCCCTCCCATCCTTCACAAGGACGACGTCGTGGAGTCCACCACCTCGCGACCATTGCACACCGTGGGCACGTACTGCGAGGCTGAGCCTGGCCAGGAAGGCAGCAGTCAGGGATGGGTTGGGGTCTGGCAGCAGCACCTCACAGCACCCCACTGCAGTGGGCTATGGGTACCCAATGTGACCATTTCACCCTCTGGCTGATGAAAGGTGCCCAGGGGTGGCCATAGCCCCTGGGGGTGGAGTGGAGGGTTCCTGGGATGGTGACAGGCACTTGGGGGCAGCTGAATCCCCTGGGCTGGGGTGGAGGGTGCCTGGAGTGGCTGTGTCCCCCTGGGGCTGAGGCAGAGAGTGCTGGGGGATGGCCATGTTCCCTCAGAGCAATGACGTGCCCCCAGGAGCAGTACCCCTCTGGCAGCTGTGCTGTCCTGGGAAATGAGGCATTGGGACTGGGGACACAGCATCCTTCATCCTCCCCACTTCCCATCAGGCCCTACCCCACCCCCCACTTTCCTTCAGGAGCCCATGCTGGGGTACTCCCACACACACCCCCACCAGGAAGGGGATGCTGCTCCCCCAGCCCTTCCCCAGCCTCACTGTGCTCACCTTGGGACTGGCTGGAGCTGGCAGCTGCCACGCTGAACCGAGCGGTGCCCACGCGGTGACTGGCCACATTCTTCTGCGGCTGGAAGAGTATGATGTGGAGCTTGGGGGTGAAGAGGCAGCCGAGGACCACGGTGCCGCTGAGGCTCACCGAGATGCACATGGTGGTGGTCTGGACCTGGAGACAGAGTGGGGGGCATCAGGTGCTCCACCCACGAGCCATCTGCCCCAAGGAGGGCAGGATGAAGCCCCAGTGGCACTGGCCAGCCCCACTGGGCACGGACTCCACCCTGCAGGGACATCCCACCCCATACCACACCACATCCCTCTGTCAGACCCATGGGCAGAAGATAGGGAATGCCCTTTTGGGATCATGTCATCCCTGCAAAGCAGGTACACACTGAGAAGCATCTCAGCCCTGCCAACATGCTGCTTTGGTACAGTGCCTGGAGGTAGAGCCCAGAACCCTCCACCCCAGTGCCCACTCCCTCTGGAGGATGCAGATCCTTTCTGGAAGCCCACGGCTGTAGCTGCCCCCACCGAGTCCTCAAGGCCTGTCAGAAACATGTTTGGTTGCCCTGCCAGGGAGCCTGAGGTGCTGCAGGGTGCATCCTGTGCTCTCTAGTCCCTGGCATTGTCCAGCTCCCCAGGGACCATGCTGGCCCTGGGGTTGGCCTTCATGCCCTGGGGTGAGACATCTGGATGGGCCAGTGACTCATGCTTTCATGTCACAAGGCTGAAGGATGACACATCACTCCTCCATGATCAGGCTGAGGGGCTCTGGAGGTCTCAGGGCCATTTTGCATCCTCACCCTAGCAAGGCAGAAGGGAGTGGGTCCTCTCTCCAGGACTCATTACCCCCTCAGCCACAGCCTTTCAAGATCTTTCACCTGGTCCCGAATGCCCCAGTGCAGAGGTGACCATCAGTGCAGAGGTGTATGGATGAAGACCCTTCCCCAGGCCCACAAATATCCAAATCACAAACCCCACGGGGCCCAAATCTCCAGGACCACTTAGATCAAGACCTATTAGAGCCCCCCAAAGCTCAAGCTCTTACACGGTAGTCGCTGGAGGTCACGTAGAAGATGGGCAGGAAGGCCAGCCAGATGATGCAGGTCGTGTACATGGTGAACCCAATGAACTTGGCCTCGTTGAAGTTTTCAGGGCATTTCCGTGTCTTGAAGGCATAGACCGTGCAGAGGACAATCAAGAGGACATTGTAGGTGAGCGAAATGAGCATGTTGGAGTCGCGGTTGTTGCACTTGAGGGTGACGATGTACCTCTTGTCAGGCTCAGTCTCCTTGCCTGTGCCGGGGGTCTCCACCAGCAGCCAGATGATGACGATGATGAGCTGGCAAGAGATGAGGGCCATGCAGATGACCACCTGTGACGTGGGGCTTATGAACCGGGGGCGCTGGACCCCCTCCTTCACCCCGCTGAAGATCCTGGCGATGCGGTTCGTTTTGGTCAGGAGGGCCGAGTAGCAGA
>NW_016692297.1:0-2917 GCF_001604755.1 Lepidothrix coronata | reverse complement strand
TCTATTAAAGAGGCAAATTTCTTGACTGAATTTTATTCTGTGCTGTATGATCCAGGGTTGTAGAAGTGTGCATGTGTTAGAAAACTAATATTTTTTCCATGTTGTTTTATCAGGCTTTGTGGGACTGATTTTGTTTTTTTTTTATTCTCATTTGCAAGGCAGGGATTTATTAAAAATTCGAACAGATAACCCATTGCTATCCTTCTTTCTGAGTCTTTTAGTAAACCTTTGTTGTTTACTGATATTTTATTGCAGAAATTGTATATATATATATATGCATTATAATCTCAAATGGGATCATAGGATAATTCAAGTCAGAAGAGACCTCGTCCTCTTGTTATTTTCACTAGCAATTTTTTTGTAATACTGATTTAAGCAGGATTAACAAAATAGTGGTTGAAGGTCTTAGACCAAGTTTATTTTGCGTAACACTGATGAATACTATCTAAAGTGGTTAATTTATCACTCTGCATCAACTATTTTTGAGCTTTCAGAATAACATGATTTTTTCTGTTGCTGTTTTGCTAACTCATAGGCAGATTTTTAAAGCCGTATTTCTCCTTTTTCTTTGCTAATTACAATACAGCTCCCAAAGTGACATTCTGAAGTTGCATGACTTTTCTGAATCTTGATTCATGTAGTGGGCCTGGACATCCTTTAAGGAGTATAATAAATTAATTCAATTGTAGTTAGGCTGTTACATTCATTGCAAATTGTGGAAGTCTCACTTCAACTCAGACAAAGTAGGTAAAGATTCATTACCAATTATCATGTTCATTATTTTAATCTTTAATTATATGTTCATTAATTAAGAGTTTCAGACAAATGCAATTATAGCTTAAAACATGGACCATTAATAACTGTAACACTGCATTACATTTTGCTTATTATGCAAATAATTTCAAAGGTCAGAAGTGATTACCTATTTCAAAGTATATAAGAAACATACTGTTCAACTGTGCACAAAATTGGAAGTTTAGGTAACAGTTCTGAATCTTAGTTTTTACTAATTCACTCTGACTTGTCCAGAGACACAGTAAAGAGGAACTAATTTAGTGTTTGCTAGCACGGTGGCCAGTCATAAGACTACAGTAACTTAAAACCATGATTACCATCAGTAATGATGTTTGATCTTCTTCAATGATAGTGATGATGTTTCTTTGCACAGGTTGGCTGCCTCCTATTTTATCTCTGGCAACAAATTGGGTCTTTGTCTGATGATTACCTGAAGATAAAGATAATATTAAGAACTAGATGTCCCTATATATCTGTGTGTGTGCAATTGTCCATCTTTTTGGTGAAAGTAGTGGCCTCATTTGAAATCAGATTCTTAACAGCAACAGTATGGCCAGTCTTCGCGAACGAAGATTTTTTTTGGGACAGGTCATTACCCTTCGAGCCTGTGCAGTGGATTTTTTAGGTGAGACCCAGCGTGCGCTGAACTGAGCCCACCCTTTAATCCTAAGGTTCATCTGCCGGGGCCAAGCGAGCTCGGATGGTGGCAGCGAGGTCCTCAGGACGTAGGTTTGTTTAGAGTGACCTTCTCTTAGATGGATTGCCTTACAGGGCTGACGAGCTCCATCTGCCCCGAGGGGTTCCCTGACCGGGAATCGAACCCAGGCTGCGTCGGTGAGAGTGCTGCATCCTAACCACTAGACCACCAGGGGGCCCCTAACAGCAACAAGGAAGACATATTATGTATTTGTTTATAATAAATGATATTTTTACTGTAATTATTCTTGCAACTAAAAATTTTAAGAGACCTATTTAGTTTAATGATTTGAGATTTTTTTTTTAATATATCAGTTTGATCATTTTACAGCTCTCCCACACAGTCCCTCTCAGGTCCTTCTTAGAAAAAAATCTCACTCTTTCTGTTATCTGAGAGGTTTTACTGAAACCCGTCATAACTCCATCGGCCTCCTTTCTGGTGGTAGTTCCCTTCTTTCTAAAGCTCTTCAAACTTGTTTCATTTTGTGTTCCACAGTTTCTAATTGGAGGAGCTAGTCTTCATCAGTGTTGGGGAGGCACACAAAGCTCCCCTCCTTCTGGAAGTCTCCAGCTGACATGGAGCACCTCAGCAGGACAAGGCAACACAACAGCTTTCTTTTGTTTTCTTCGTTCACACTCCTTTAGTATACTAGACAGCAAAGAATAAACTGGAGCAAGCCCTCTGGGCTAGTTCTGGGAGGGAGATTGAAGTTCCTAAAAGGGTTATCAAGCAACAGGTTGCCCAGGGCAGTCTTTGAAAAACCTGCCCTGGAGCTCTTTAGAAGATGTAAGTGTGGCACTTACATCGATGATCTTAAAGGTCTTTTCCAACATAAATGATTTTATAATTTAAACTGGAACCAAAATAATTAAAGCTGCTAGAACCCCTAGAACGGCATTCTGCTTTTATTTTAGTTAAACTTACTGCAAATTAATTAAAAAAAAATTAAAAGTCTATAAAACCTCGAGCAGTAAGTAATATCATTGTTTTTCATTTCCAAAGGATGACAAGAAATTTTTGCAACTTACCCAAACATCTCTTTCAATAAGATGGAGATGTAGTATGAAAGTCAGCATAGCTTTGGAGTGTTCTCTACAGTTGTTGTATTATACTACATGAAGGAGGTACTTCCACTGACTTGAGATAGAGATGTGGGGAAATGTCACATGAAAGTTAACCAAGACTAAAGATCAAGGGTCACGATTTTCCGATAAACAGTTTCCAGAGAAAATTAATTGGGCATCATAAGCTGTGTTTCATTTGTATTGTTTTTTCATGGATTATGTTCCTCTGAAGCTGCTCAGTAGAAAGTTGAGTTACCTGTTCTTTTTCACCTGACTGTTTGAAACCTTAGAACAGGGAGAAAATTTAGTTTAGACTAGGAGTGACTGAGCATGCTTGGTGTGTAAAAGTTTTGACCAGGAT
>NW_016692296.1:0-2918 GCF_001604755.1 Lepidothrix coronata | reverse complement strand
AGATTACGTGTGTTTTATCTCCTCCCTTGGACAAATTTCATCAAATGAGGAAACCAGTCACATCAATTCCAGTAATTCAGAGAAACCACATGAAACCACCTTTGCCACAGGCTGCTATGCTCTGACTTGTCCCAAGGAATGGACACTGTGCTTTAAGCAGTTGATTAGTCGGCAGCTACACAGCATACTGCTGACAAGCTAGCTGATTAGTTATTAACAATTATTCCATGAGTTTTTATTTTACACATGCCACATTACACCATCTTTACTAATCCTTCTGTTTATCCCCTGGCAATTCAAAATAAGTTGAATCCATGAGAATTATCTGTCTTAAGAGCTATGATACGCAGGTATTGCAGACATAGCAGGTTTTTTGTTTGGTTTAGAAATTACTCAGAAGAGCTCTCGCTCAACAGCAGGTTCCACATGTCTAAAGAAACAGCATAGTTCAGGTGGCATTTGTAGCTGCTATTGTGGTACCATTGCTGATTTCTTTTTCTTAAAATGTATAATTCATTGTACTAATGATATGTATCAACTATGAGGCATAACTTGTGTTTCTAGTTTAGGGTAGCTTTATCTAAGATCTTTAGATCCAGGTATTCAACAGTTTCAACCAAAGAGTGTCTCAATCAAGTGGTGCCAAGATTTACAAAACAGTGGTTCTGGGTCTGCACTCTTTCCTGGTGTAGCAAGCACTGGGTCATATAGGACTGCTTGGTGACCTTGCACGCTGTGGTCATATCACTGCTCCTCAGTTTCCCTGCCAAGAAAAAATAAAAGAGAGAGAGTGGT
The DNA here is from genome assembly GCF_001604755.1 of Lepidothrix coronata. Lineage (NCBI taxonomy): Eukaryota > Metazoa > Chordata > Aves > Passeriformes > Pipridae > Lepidothrix > Lepidothrix coronata. Next base: position 2,123 of record NW_016692296.1, on the reverse strand, counting down.
ACTTTGTTGGGAAGGTGTGGTGATGTCCATAGATGAGCGCTACATGCATGTATGAGCACTACAAGTTGAAGTCCAGGTCTGCAGGGTGGAAGTCTGCACATGAGGCAATTGTTTGGGCTCTCTTTGTGGTCAATGAAAAGAAATAGGAAACTGCGGGGGATGATTCTCTAAAATAGTAACTTTAAATAAGGCAAATGAATCCCACCTTGGAAGTGACTGTCTGCAATGACTATAAAAGGAATCAAGGAAACTATCTCTCAAGAAAATGTCAACACTACACACAGGTGAAGTTCATTAAAACTATTCCATCTGAAGGTCTTTGCTGGTCACAGCAGGGACCTTAAGATCCTGGTATTAGCCTCCAGCCTTTCGCTGCTCAATGAGCCTTCAGACTGAGAGGACTCTTCAACTCCTGCAAAAGGGCAACCAAGAGAGTGAAAGAAACTTGCAAACTGCTGTCAGTCTGCTCTGTACAAAGATGGTGAGAGAAAACCTCTATCATAACATTACTATGGATCTCTAAGGTCCAGAATCTGGCTGTCTGGCTAAAAAAATGTACTCTGCCATGACGAAGACAAATACATGCCATGCTTATTGCAAAAGTCCCTAGGGAAACATGTTTTGGTCACAGCTCCACTGTACTAAGTGCTGTGCTATCAAGCTAGAGACAGTCTGTACCACAAACAGCCTCACAAACAGCTTCACAGGCAAGACAATCAAAGTATTGTGGTCCACCCCTTAAAGATGGGCAATTGAGGCAGAGATTAAAATGTGATTTGCCCAAATTATATAGGAAATCTGTGGTAGGACCCTGATTCTCCTAAAGCATTGTATGCAACCACATGCTTGCAGCAATATTGCTAGTTTTGGGACAGAATTACTCATTTCTATCAGGGCTGTGCTTATAGCTGCTGTGTAATTTGCTTTTCTGTGGCTTAATCTCTTGTAAGTGAAATGTTTTGCAATCCAGTGCATGACTGTACAGTATCAAACCATATCATTGGGTCAATACTCACCTCTTTGGTGAAGAGGGGATGGAAGAAATCCCTTGAGTGACTTTCAAGTTTCCTTAGCCAGACAACATGGAGACAATCAATGCCATAATAATGATAGCTTGAAAGCTAGCAGGTTGCTTGGCTATTCTCAGCAGGGAGCTAAAAGCTTAAGGTTGTACATATGTAGGACCAAGCATTAGCTGCTGCTGGAAAAAGGTGTTCAGATTCCAAGCACAGAAAATTTACACAGGTTTTATTTACAAACTTCTTAAGTTTCCAAAATGGTGGGTTTGGATTTACAATTAAAATCCAAGGTCATAAACAATAATTGTCAGTCTCTGATGAAAAACAGATGAGAAACACTTTTCAACAGAGATGGAATTTTTCCCTCTGTAATACAAAAGAGGGAAACGTCAGAGTTGTCAAATACAAATGAACAAAAGTTCAAGAGTAAATTGTGGCTTTTTGAGAAGTGCTTAGTAAAGGCATGATTCAATATTATTATGCTATGATGATCACATACAGCCACTGAAAAAAACCCAAAAGTTTATCTCTGCTTCCATTACAGAGGATTAACCTTAGCCTTTGGATAGAAACTACATTAGCCAGATCCCTGGCCTTCATGCTTTTTAATTATGGTTAAAGGTCAGTGAAGGAATCAGCTGTTTTATCCTCATGAGTAAGTGATTTCTAATGGCTGTCAGAATTCCCATTATTACGTATTATTCATTTTGCAACTTGCAGTTTCCAGTTCTGAATAGTCTTCATACACCAAAGTCTTGTATTTGTCACCAGAACTTACAGGGAAAGTATTGTTTCAGGACAGATTTATACTGTGACAATATCATAGTTTTCTGCATCTCCCTTTCACTTTTCATAAAACACATTTTTAAATATGTTTTTAAAAATATAAAATAGATGTCTTCTCTTTCACACAGATAATAGATTCATATCCAGGTATCAGGATCTAATGTTATGAATAGCAAGAATTTGATTTGAAATCTGGGAGATAATATCAAGCCACAAATAGCAAAGTCAACATATTTTCAATTTCTCACACTAGAAAAGAAGAGGAAGGAACTAAAAAGGTAGCAATTTAAGGCTGACAAAAGGCATCAATTGTATGTA
>NW_016692295.1:0-2920 GCF_001604755.1 Lepidothrix coronata | reverse complement strand
CCCAACCCATCCATCCATCCCAACCCATCCATCCCAACCCATCCATCCCAACCCATCCATCCCAGCCCTGCCTGCACCAACACACTGCAGCAGGTTCTTGTCTTTTATCAACAGAGGATGTTCACACAGAGAGGGTAAGAAAAAATAAGTGTTTGTTTTGAGATGGGTCCCCAGTTCTAAATATTTAAAAGATATGCTCGTGATTTACCCATCCCATCCAAAATATCAGTTCACTGCTTCACTTCAAAAGCAAGAGGTCATGAAGGAATATATATATATATGACAAGTATATAAGTATTCAGCATCCTCATCACCTTATTTACGGTTCCTGCTCCAAAAATAAAAACCTCCCTCTGTAATTCACAAAACTGCATTTGGTGGTTTGTTTTTTTTTATCAACAGCACAATAAATCAGTGCCATCTAGTGGAGTCCAAAATGTTAACCTGGACCACAGCTCCCAAATCTTACCTGGCTTTGATTTATGACCTCTCTGAACATCTCAGTGAGATGAAAGCAGACACAACCCAAAAACCCTTCCCTGCAGTGCCTGCAGCTGATCCATCAAATCCATCAGGATAACACTGCACTTCTCTCTTCCTCAGCTTCTGGAAACCTGCAGAAGCATCGCCTAAACCCCAAACCACACCTTCAACATCAGCACAGACTCATCTTTAGAGCTACTGCACATGCAGCTTCTGTTACAGTAAATACAGGCCAAAGATTAACAGAAATATTCAGTATAAAGCAAAAAAAAAATACTGCATGGATTTATAACTCTTTTCTCAGCAGTTCAGAAACTAAGAATGCATGAGGATGTCTGACATAGTGCTATCATCACACCTCCTTTAAAAGACCCCAGTTAGCCCTGTGTGATGATCTATTTCTCTGTTTCAGCCCCTCTACAAGGGCACCAAGATCATTTAATTGCCATGTGAAAGTGAAGTTTGTCCAAACAGAACAGAAGCACGAGCCACAATTTAAATCAAAGCTCCCTCCTCTGTGCCAATGAAATTCCAGGCTCTCAGAAAAGCACCAAACCCGGTTATTTCCCTTTGCAGTGCTAAAATACCATTTTTATGTTTCTGTGAGGATAAGCAGGAGCACATCTGCAGCCCTAACAGTGTTCCCACATTTCACCAAAGGACAGAACAGGAGCTCTGGGTGAATTAGTTGGCAGGAGAGTTGATCAACAGCTGGTCAAGATGCTCAAAGATCCCACCCCAAGCCAAAGCCCCAAAAGGTTAATTCTTGTTAAAGCTCCCACACGTCCCAGGAGTGAATTCCACAGCCTGTATGGAACAAAGATCACCTTTTCTTTCCCCAAGTGCTGCTTCTGGGCTCCCCCTTCCCCAGTGCACCTTAAATGTGAGGCCATGCCCCACACTGAGATGTTGCAGATCCTGATTCCCAGAGAGCCCCCATGGACGGGGCTCTCACTGAGCTTCAGAGTGGAAACGCTTTTCAATTGACATCAAACATGTAAATGCAGATACTTTAAAAGGCTTCTGGATGTGATGCAATGCCAGGCAGGGGTATTTTTAGTTCTAATCCATTTAAAGTGCTAAATTCCGAGGGAATCAGCAGCATTGCTTTCACTCACCACTTCAGCTGAATTCCTCTGCTCCCACTACTCCCTGCAATCTTCAAGGAAAAGGAGATAAGAAAACCATTCACCTGATAAGAAAATACCTTTATCTTTCAGTTTTTTAATACTTGGAGCTACTTCTGCTTGTCCAATAAATAATAAATCACAACTGCATTTGTACACAAAGGACACTGCAGAAAGCCATAAATAATGCAGGGCCTGAACGCACAAAATAAGGGAGTGTGGGATTTGCTATTTTTATCTCAAGTCTGCTTTGTATGTACCAATTTAGGTTGATGAAAAACAACTACTGGGAATACACAGAAGCTTTGGAATAGGGCACTAATCATCCCCTAGACCTGCCAGAGTGACTGCAGCTACAAAGGCACAGGAAAACAACCTTAAATTCATGGATAACTGCAACAAAAATGGTCAGGTTGGTCCACATTTGGTTTGTGATTTCATTTAAATCAGACCCTTTTTCATCAAACAAGTATTCTTCATCTGCAGATGAAGTTTTGAAATCCTCATTAGGACTTTCAGCTACAGATAATTGATATATTCAGTCTCTTCTCTGGGGATTACCATTACCCATTAAAAAGAAAAAACCTTTTAGAGTTCTCTCATTTACCAAAAGTTATTATTTTTCCAGTAAAATCATGCAAACTCAACAAGCTTTTGTCCAAATACTTCTACCCTTGTTATATAAGCAAACCCCAATGACTGTTGTTGATAAAAGGGCAAATATTTGCAGTGTGTTTGCTCTGTGACCAGGCACAGAGTACAGGAAAAATACAAGGTGAACACACTTTAGGTGTTCCTCTGCTCCAAGTGCAAAAGCTGCCTGTTTAACCTGAATATTCAGTGTCTCCTTAGTGAAATAATGGAAATATAACTGCTTCAGAAAGTGTATGTTTTAAAAAGAGCCCAGTGAAAACACTTTGCTACACTGCAAGTCTTCTTCTGGCACAGAGACTGAGCAAAGGGAATATCTCAGGAAGGAGCCTCTTTAATGCCTGGCTCGATGATGTTCAGCTTTGCTGTTTGTAAGAGAAGAAGGTTTCTGTTCTCCCAACAGAAGGAGGTGTGAAACACTCCGAGCTGGTGACAGCTTGGCTGAAGTGCCAGCGGTGCCACCGTTCAGCTGAGCTGGGAGTGGTAGCGAGGAGAAGACCCCTGTTCACACAGCTCTGGGCATCTCCTGCTCCCCACCCACAGCTCATCCCATCCACAGCTCATCCCACCCACAGCTCATCCCATCCACAGCTCATCCCATCCACAGCTCATCCCATCCACAGCTCATCCCATCCACAGCTCATCCCATCCACAGCTCA
>NW_016692294.1:0-2925 GCF_001604755.1 Lepidothrix coronata | reverse complement strand
CGGGGGGGCTGCGGTGCCGCTCGGGGGGGCTCCGGGGGTGCCGGTGCCGGCCGGGGGGGGCCCGGCCCGGCGGCTGCCGCTCGGCTCTGCCCGCAGCCGCTGCCGGGCGCCGGTACTTAACGTCTCCATCCAGCGGCTCCGCTCCCTCCGCCGCCCGCCTGCCTTTTAACCCCTTCCCTCCCGCCCCCGCGCCACCTCGTTTGCAATTTTTTTAATTTATTTATATTTTTCCTCTTTTTTTTTTAGGGAGGTAGGATGTGCCGGGAAGCGGCTCCCGGGCAGGGATGCTGAGGATGCGGGCGGTGGGTGACGCTGGACCCCCACGAGGACCCGGCTCCATCCCCAGCGTTGTCCCAGTCCCGGCACTCGGGATCGGCCGGAGAGTTATTGAGCGGGGCCAACAAGGAGAAAAAAGACATTCAACAAATAAATGAATAAATGAATAAATGAATAAATAAATAAATAAATAAATATTAATGTAAATATTAATATAACTATATATATAGAAATACAGAAATATAGAGATATGGAAATATATGGATAGAAATAAAGAAATATAGAAATATAGAAATGTCTGGATGAAATGTGTATAAATAATATTAGTAAGCATTATAAATAAACGTATTAGAGCTAGATAATATATATATATATAATGGGATATATATGTGTAAGTATGCATATATGTTGGGTTTGGGGTTTTTTTGTGTGTGTCAGATCAATGGAAAATTAATTCGTAAATGGCCAGGTCCTGGGAATAAGAAAAATTACAACTCTAAATATATTTTGGTGAGAGGGGATTTTTTCCTCACCCCTTTTATTGGCAGCTTTAAGCACTGGGGAGGATTTTTAGGGGTGCTGGGGGAGCTGGGAGCCCCATCCCCTGCCCGGTGCTGGGGATTCCTCTCCCTCAGCATTCCAGGCTGTGGCACACACCGAGTCCCTTTAGTTCAGGAGATAATTAAAAAAGGATCCAGAGGAAAACCTTGTGCTGAACATGAATAAGGCAGCACCTTCCATGGCCATGGACTCTTCCCACATTCAGCTTTGCTGCAAACAGGGATATGGGCTTGGAGGGGGCATTTTCCAGGTGCCAGTGGAGCAGGGGGACCCCAAGGAACGTGCCCACAGTGGTTCATGCATCCCATTGGGAGCCCCCAGCCCTGGAGCCCAAGGTGGGAGTTTTGGGAAAGCAGCAGCTGAGGGGAGGCTGGATCCTGCTGCTGTCCCTGCCGAGGGAACCTGCATCCTCAGCTCGATCCATGCTGGATGCAGGAGCATCCATGTGCAAGGAGGATCCCAAACCCCTCCAGGCAGGCGCAGGCGGATGGACCACGGCTCGTTTCCATAGGAAACCAGGCTGGGAGTGCTGCCTCAGCTCCAGGCTGGGGGCTGAGGAGCTCTTTGTACTATTTTAATCCTCCTGGCACTTGGTTCCTTGGGTTGGCCATGCAGAGCCCCAGCAGCATTCCCTCCCTCCGGACAAGGCTGTGGGAGACTGCTGGGAATGGGGGGAGATGAGACCTGCCATCAGCTGGATCAGTGGGTCCCACACCCCAGGGCTTTCCCTGCTTCCAAACAGTCCCACATTTCCTCCCAAACCAGCAATTCTGCCCTGTATTTTATAAAAACAGGGGTGTCTTCTCCCTCTGCAGCTCCCCAGAGGGGTGCTCACAATTCCAGGTCTCCTAATGGGATGCGCAGTTCCCCCTGAGATCAGCATCTGCTGGAAAAAAGTTTGGCTTCTCAGGATCCTCCTGAGACATCAAATCTATTTTCCTTATTGACTGTGGTGCAAAGGAAGTGACTCCACTTTTCCCAGCGATGCTGCACCAGAAGGACACAGTTCTGCAGGGCTTCCAGGGTGGTTTTGACCCCAAAGTCCTTTTGGTTGTTGACAAGGGACTTTTGACATCAGCCTTAAGTGTTCCCAGATAAATCCCTACGTCAGGGGTGTTGGATCTTGAGCCAAAAGTGATTGTGGAGGTTCCTGGCAACAGCCTTATCCAGAGGAGTGGAGCTGGTGGCTCCCAGTGACCTGGCACTGGAGTGGCTTTCCTTGGATAAGGGCAAATTCTAGGTCCCCATTCCAGTGGGGACACTGGAGTCACTGTTCCCTCCTCCCCACCACAGCAGGAGGCTGCAGCCCTCATTTATGGTCTTTTTAGAAACTCCTAATTACAAAGCTGGCTCAGGAGGGCTGGGAAAAAAGAGGATGAGGTGCATTATAATATTAAAAAAGCTGCATCAAATCTCATTTTGAGGATTATGAAGTGCCAGCATGAAAAAAAAAAAAAAGCTGTAAACAGAATGTCTGAAAAGATCTTAAGCAGAAAGGTCAGAATCTAAAATTTAAATGGGTCGCTCGGTGCTTTCTTGCTCTGCTCCACTAATGAGTGGGGATGTGGAAAAACAAGTTTGGGTTTGAAGTCACAGTTTGGGCCTTTTGTGATTTGAAATGTCAATTTTTTAGTGGCTGATTTTTTCCTGGTAGGGGGTTGGAGGTGAAGCTGAAAGAGGGTTTTCTCCCACCGGCCCCCAGGAACCAGCAGCGTTCCAGCCCTGGGAGTCTCCCGGAGGCTTTGCCTTCCTTCCAAGGGTGAGGCAGGTGCCTGCAGACTGGATCACCAAGGAGTGACATCCAGGGAAAGGCAGGACAAGGAGCCTCATTTGAGTAATTTACTTATTTCTATCCTCTCTGACCCCCCGGTGTGTTTCTCTGTGTTTTTCCACCTCCCAGGGAGTGGAAAATGTCCCTGCAATCCTGGCTCTCCTGGACTGGGGAGCTGGGCCAGGTTATCGTGGAGCAGCTGATTAAAAGTCAATAATTAGCAAATCTCATGCTCTTGGTGCCTCTGCTCCACCTCAGCTGTGTGGGGCAGGAAAAGGGGATAATGCCCAGAAATAAGGAATGCTGTGGAATAATCA
>NW_016692293.1:0-2928 GCF_001604755.1 Lepidothrix coronata | reverse complement strand
GGAAAGTTTACAATAACAGTAGATTCAGATACTTTAATTTTATTGGCAGTTATTTAAAAAAAAGCAACTAGATTTTCTATGCTGCTAAGAGAGCAATTTATGGCATTTTTAGAAGTGCCTGTGTAGCATTTCAGCCTTCTCATGGTTTAATGAAATCAGAACAATTAGGTATAAACAGAGTAGCAGACAGAGTTTATGACTTCCTAATTTTGAGCAACAAAAAGCCTGTCCAGGTCTTTTTTACCACAGCAGTCCACAGCTCCAGTTCATAAATATGTGGGATGTATTTCATGCACACTGAAAACAGAGAGGTTTTCACACCACTTCTTCAAATTTTTGTCCAACTTCCAAAAAACCCTTCCAAAACAACCAGACCATGACAGTGGGATGTTTGAGACTAGCTTTATTTTCTTCTTCCATCCTCCCTCTTCCTCTCAGATCTGCTGCACCACCTCCCACCTCACTCTCATTCCCACAACATAAACCAGACACATCCAGTCTCCAGCATTTATTTCTAATGCTTTTTAGCAGCTACTTGAAGGAACTTGTCTTTCTTTTCCCAAGAATTTAATCCCACTTCAGCAGACATTCAGCAAGCGTCAGCTGCTGTACTACAAGTGAAGGATATATTATGGGGGTTTTATCTTTATAAAGTCCTATAAAAGCTACATGCAAGATTGCTGCCTGCCTTTTCGATCAGTGCTGATAAATGAAGAGGTAAAAAGCAACTGCTTTCTGCTGTAGAGTTTACAGTTCGAATTCCTTAATGAATGAAAATGAAATGGCTGCTCTGGCAAAGGGCAAGACCTTCATTCCTGGCTCCCCTTGTTTTCAACTATGAGCTGAAACCTCTTTAAACTCAGCCCAGGGGTGCACACCCTGCTCTGACCTACAGAAATCCTCACTCCTGAAAACTCCTAATCCTCCTACTCCCCCTCTCCTCACAGCTACCTCTCTATGTGGTGTTATTTTCAGAAATAGTTGTATTTTAACAATATCCACTACTGAACATCCAGAATCCCACACAGTTAAATATCAGGGCTGTTCTTAGTTCCAGATTAAGTCATGACTTTAATTTTCTATTTTTTTTTTTTGGCATTGGGGAAAGAGGAAAGAAAGGAAGGGGATGAAAATACACTCTTAGCAGCAGATTTTTCAAAAAATACATAAATAACATTCACTGCTCAGAAAACATTAAAGAAATTACATTCTACAGCAAACTGCTAGCAGGAGCTTGAAACAAATTCTGCTAATTGTACTTTTCAGAAAAAACCCTGCGGTTAAGATAACTAATCAGCTGGGAATATTGTAATCTGGCAAAGAAAGCTGTCAATTGAAGGAGGAATTTTTAGCATGGTTTATGAGCCAGAATTAGGACAGCTACAAATGTTTCACAGCATTTGGCAATATTTGAGGAAAGTCTAAGTTTTAAGTAGGTTAAAAAAAAAAAAGAAAACAAATCAACTTAAACCTATGGCCAGCAAAACAGGACAGTTGGGGAAAAATAATATAGATAACACATATTTTTAGTGCTACACACATATATATAAGCACTATATATATATATATATATATAGATGCATACACACACTATACATATATTTAGTGCTAAAACCCAGGTTTCTGAAGTTCCATTATTCTCATTTTCGCTAGAGAAACTACATTACCCCTTTGAGCCTCAGTGTATCACTTGGAAAAGCAAGGATAATAACTGCTTATAAAACTTAGAAGTCTGCTTGTAGATTTCAGCACCCAGAAATTCTCAGAAAACTAAAGAAAAAACAACTGGTTGACAGGTAAAATGAACAGGTCAAGAAACAGCACTGATATGACCTCACACTCAAACCTTTTCATAAAATCCCTACTGCTATTTTCTTGTCACAGGTCCCAGCTCCTCCGTTCTGTCCCACATTCCATTAGAAGCAAACTGGTCACAGGTTTAGTGATTTTTCTGCTCTGTTATAGAGCAACAAAAACCCGAAAGCAACGTTTACCCTGATGATGAAAACTTGGAATATCCTTGCGTATGACTGGAATACCTGTCACTATACATAGTTATGTTGAAGTCAACCTTACCTTTACTTGTGAACTAGAACACCAGGGTGTCTAATTGGGCTGGGGGAACCCGGAGGAAAAACCAAATCTATCAAACAAAAACACCTCAAAACCCACAAACCAAAACCAAACCAAAAAACCACTAACATAGTATTACAGAATGGTTTGGGTTGGAAAGGACCTTAAAGATCATCTCATTCAAACTCCCCCTGCCATGTGCAGGGACACCTTCCACTAGACCAGGTTGCTTCAAACCCTGTCCAGCCTGGCCTTGAACAATACACAGCTTTTCTGGGCAACCTGTGCCAGGGCCTCATCAGCCTTAGAAGGAAGACTTTCCTTCTAATCTCTAACTTAAATCTCTGCTCTTTTCATTTTAAGACATTCCCCCTCATCCTATCCCTGCATATACTTGTGCAAAATCCCTCTCCAGTTCTCTTGGGGCCCCTTCAGGCACTGGAAGTTGCTCTAAGTTCTCCCTGACCCCTTCTGTTCTCCAGGCTCAACAACCCAGCTTTCCCAACCTGTCCCCATAGCAGAGGTGCTCCAGCCCTCTGAGCATCTTCATGGCCTCCTCTGGACTTGCTCCAACAGATCCAGGTCTTCCTTACATTGGGGCCCCCAGAGCTGGATGCAGCACTGAAGGTGGGGGTCTCACAAATCTCTGTCATCAGCAACACGAAACCAAAGCCAAAAAAGCATTCAGTCTGTACAGGCTGGCACAAGCAGTCAGGGTCAGCAGCGGTTCTCGAGTTCATAAACACCTGAAAATGAAATCCTAATTCCAGAAAAGAAAAAAAAAAAAAAAAAGGGGCAAAAAAAATTCAGCTTTCTCCTCTCAAAGCCAAAAAAGCATTCAGTCTGTACAGGCTG
>NW_016692292.1:0-2929 GCF_001604755.1 Lepidothrix coronata | reverse complement strand
TTGACTTAGTCACTTTTTCTTCATGGTCACTCTCCATTCCTCCCCCTCCCTCTCTATATGCAAAGACTCATGACAGCAAGTATTGCAACTGGTGATACTTTTACACTTTGCACCATTAATGTCTTTCCTTGTTCTGAGCACATGACACTTCCAAGCATTGTTTTGGGCATTACATGGTAATTGAGACAAGCAACTTCTGCATCCTTGCAATGGCCATCTTCAGGTCAGGCTCCAGAGCCTATTTTTTCTCACACATGACTGAGAAGAAATCAGTAGAATCATTGAAGAAATTTGGTGTTGACAGATGGTGTCTTTGAGACAAGGATTTCTGAAAGCTCTTTATTTTTTCTAAGGAGAAAAAGAATGGACTTCTGTAATTATATGGCTATATATTTTCTAATGTTTACACACTAGCAGGATGGGAACACATAAAACAAGTCTACAGAAGCACAAAAAAACATTCAAGGCATTTTGCATTTAAAGCTACAGGCAATGCCATTGAAAGGAATTTGCAGGGCTAGAACATGCTGCAACATTTTGCAACACTGCCCAGGAGGAGGATAATCCTGTTTAGAAGCTGAGTTTGGTTTTTGTGGTGGGTTTTGGTTTTTTCCTTTTTTTTTTCTTGTTTTTTTTTTAAAAAAAAGGTTTCACTCTTGGCATGCTTCTTTTGAAGCTCCTAAAGGAGTGGGGAGTTCCCATAAATCAGTTCATCACCTCCCATGCACTGGAGCAAGCTCCAGCCCTCGTCTGCCTCTCCAGGGCCCTGCAGGCCATGGGAGATCTTTAGCCCAAGTAAGGAGAAAAAGACTTGGCCAACAAGATCTATGCTGGAAGGGGCCTCCTCTGCCCCACTGCTAGTATGGTGGCAAGACCCTCTTATCCCTCATCAGCAGAGGAAAATCCCTTTCACATTAAGTAAAATTAGAGGTGAAAATTGGCTGCCAATTTTTGAAAACCTGTCACTTTAAGTTTTAAGGGAGTTGGCTTCCTTTTCAATTTTAAATATATCTCACCCATATGGGAATAATACACAATCAAATCCAATATTTTTCCTACTGCCTAGCAGCTAGGTTATTTACTTGACTTTAACAAGACTTTTCTTTCCTCTTCCCGAGTTTGAGAGCAAGCCACAAGCTGAGATGAGCTGTGCTGCTGTATGAGCAGGCAGCCGCTTCCAACTATTTATTTGAAAAGAAGCAGATATGCATGTTAGGTGGGAAGGGAGAGACTCGGCGTAGGCGGGGAAAAGAGGGGAAAAAGTCAAGGTTTAAATTTTTTGTTGTCATAAATAAGCAATTTGAAACATGGGAACAAAAAATAGGAAACTTTCAACGACTTGACACACCTATTTCCTACTGCTGGAAAATTAAGATAGTTCCATAAGCTGCATCTCCCCTGAACTAAAAACAATGCACAAAGGGTGCTAAGTTAGCCATGCAGACACAATGGCCATTAAAAAAATCCCACTTGCATGCTGTGCAAATCTGCATGTTCAACTTGCATCTGTTCTTAAGACACTAGATTGGAGGCAAAACAAAGTTTTACTTTGAACCCCTTTTCGCTCCAAATTGTAGAAATAAAAATCTAGCATGTTTACTATTTACAACTTCCTTTTCAGAAGACACAGGTAGAACTTTTATGCTTTCCAAAATGTAACCTTACACATCTGGCCAGCAAACATCTGGATATTTATCTTCACTCATCATTTCCTTCAGTAAGTCCAAAAACTGTCCGTTATTTCAGCTGAGATTCAGCCCAAGGGAGTACAAAAAAAAGTTACATCCTTCTTTTGTCCAGGTTTTATAAACTGCTTTTTACCTTTTTCCCTGGGATATCAGTAAGTATAAAAATAAGCAGTCTGGATTCCTTTGACTGTAGTTTTTATTCTGTGAATATGTACCACTGTAGTCACAGAGAGCATACATATGCAATTGAATTAATTACACAGTCATATCTGCAATGCCTGCAAAATATCCTACGTCTTTAAACAGGCTACACATGCATATATATATATTTCTTACATACTTTCAGAAGAAACTACTCAAATCACAAGTAAGAATACAGACTGATTTGTGAATCAACTATATAGCAAAACTTATGCCAATTAAACTTCAGATAGTCACAAAACAGGAAATGTATCATTCATTCTCTTAAAAAAATTCACTTGTAGAACTCATTCCTGAGTTTGTCCCTTGCTCTGCCACTGTACTAGGAAAGTCTTATCATCTGTCTGTGCTGTCCTTCCCCTATTTTACAGAGGACAATAATGAAACTCATTCCCATTGCAATGCACTTTGCAGTTTAACTATGAAAAAAAGTACTCTAAGAGACTCAATTGTTATTATAAAATATACATATTGAGCAAAGGAAAAGGTGAGTAATTTCTTAATCTATCTAATTATGAGTTTAATTTTTCTTATTGGTCAGTAATTTTAAGATAGTGCTGACTTTAAATTTTCCACATCTCTATCCTGATATCTAATCTGAAATTCCTTAGCAACATTTTTTAGACAAGAAATAAAATACTTCGAACACAGGTTGCATGTAGTTCTCCTTAGTAATTTTTTTGAACCAGCTTCATGCTTTCCAACTTAACTCTGCTTGGTGAAGTTGAAGTGCTTTTACAAGAGATGTTAATTTAAAAATCATACCAGTATTTAAAAACAAAAAAGCAAAAATTAACATTATGGCTTCTTAATATTCTATCATTTAGTATTAACTTATTTTCTATGTGCACTGAGGGCACTTTGCACGCTGTCCTTTGTCCCATAGGAATGCTGCAAAGTGTTCATGACTCAGATTCATTTTAACAATATGGTCCAAGGGAAGCTGCTAACAATATAATAAGCTTACATACTTAACTGCATTTCTCCATATTTTTAGATTTATTTTTCAACTTTACATCAACAAAAAATATATATGTTTT
>NW_016692291.1:0-2931 GCF_001604755.1 Lepidothrix coronata | reverse complement strand
TTGGAGTCAGGAGGTTGTGAGAGCAGTTAGAAATTTCTGGAGAAGCAGTGTCTTAGCTGATCAAATAGGGATGTAGCAGTATACAAATAATGAGATATCAAAGGGAAATAAAAGAACATGCACTGAAGATTATCATCAGCACATGGAGAACAAAGAATGAGGGAACATCTCTTTCTTCTTCAACTCAAAAGCACAACATTCAACAAATAATTGCAGCCTACCCCCAAAATGCCACCCAAGTAAAACAAAACAAAACAACACCCGAATGGCACAAAGCAGTGGTTCTCCTTGTTCTTCTTACTTTCTTTCCTAATGGCATATTCCATCAGTTCTGAATTTGTCAGAAACAGTGATTAGAGGAGGAAAAAAAATCTCTTTTGTTATCCTCTACCCAAAACTTCAAAGCAGCAGGGACAGTGAGTGAAACACAGCCCTATCAAAGTGAGCGTTTATAACTTTTATGTTTGATATTTATAAATTTACAAGGTTTTCCTAGTCATGCTGCTCAGAACCATCACAAAAGCAGCAAATCACAGAAACTGCAAATATTTGGAGGCTTCTGATTCTATTTTGTCACAATTGGAGGCTTCAGTGCACACAGAATATCAAAAGTTGGGGGAAAACAGGAAAACCCAAACATTTTGCCTGCCTGCCTCAAGAGAGAAAGACTCATTAGATGTTTCCAGGTGCCATTTCACACACTTGGTGACATCATTAACTTCAAGTGCTGGCCAACCAGTTAAACTCTACTTTTTATACAAGGAACTTTGGTTAGAAATATCCCACACCCCTACTCCTCCTGGCTTTCCCTGTTCACCTCTACCATCATCTTCAGCCTATCTTGGAACACCCAGCTCACCAGGATCTGAAATAATGTCTTAATCTATTTTGCACAGGGCATTGATAAACCATTACGAGCTTCCCAATCAATAAGGAATTTCCATTATATAACTAATCTGCTGGATAAGTTCCAAGGAAACTAAAAGACTCCTTAATATTTGAGCACCCTGAAGCTGAAGAAGATTCTGTACTGGGTTTGTGTGCCAAGGGTTTGGTGGTGGGGAGGTAGAGGGATGGGTTCTGGGAGAAGCTGCTGGAAGCTTCACCCATGTCCATGGAGCCAATTCCAGCTAGCTCCAGGATGGACCCACCACTGGACAAGGCTGAGCCCATCAGTGACAGGATAATGTATTTAAGAATGAGGAAAAATTGCACAACTGCAGCAAGAGGGAGGAGTGAGAGCACGTTTATTCCCCAGTCCTTATTAACTGTCAGAATAAAATGCAAAAGGAAACATCTCCTGCTACGTAAAAAGTAATTTGAAGCCTGTTTGTTGCGGATCATATAATTAGGAATATTATTTTAATAAGATTCTAACTCTTCAGCCTGTGATACTGCTTAGTTCTAAAACAGTAATATACCACTTTTATTGTGTCCATGCTCTGCTTTTAAAGTGAAAATATTAATGTAAAATATGCCAGCTATACATATCTGCATTATAAGGGTTTCTGATTTAGCCCATTTATTTTTTAGATAACTACATCTTCTTTACACTTCACAAAGCCAACTCAAATGTATCAGTTTTAGATCAGTTAACTGTAGCAATTATGTATTTCTAAACCACAGTCAGGTTTAACGCAAAACAGAATTCAGAAAATTTATGGTTATACTTAGACATTATTTTTTAAAGCTTCCATAAATGCATTTTTTTCACTTTGCTTTCTTTCCCTTGTATTATTGTGCAGGAAAACAGGACAAGCTTTCTGGACTGACTAACTGGAGTCTTGCTATCAAAGAAGTTGTGATCTTGTAATTTAAACATCTCTACACTAGATAACAAAATAATGCAGATAGAGTCCTAATAATGGAAACGTTTATCCTCAATGACAATGAACTACCAGGGTGCTAAAACAATTCCAGAGGCAAAGAGGAAGGGAACAGTAGGAAGCTGAACTCCTTCTGAATTGTCACCTACAGCCAATAAATGACAATATATAAGAAACACAAAAAGGGCTCTAACAGTTGGTGTAATTTCCAATGTACATATATCAATGTGGGCAAAAAATACAAAAAAATCCCACTGTGAATCTTTTAAAGGATTGCATAGTGCTTCCTATAATTATATAATAATAATAGTGATAATAATAATACTTGCCTTCACACATGCAAAATTTGCTAAATTAATCAAATCTGAATATTCCAATTTTATTAATGACAAGGCTCCTTTCAATATTTTGCAGATTCTAAGTCACTATATTTCTTATATCACTTCATACTATTATATCTAGAGGTTTAACTTCCCACCATAATTATAATTGAACTGCTATTCTATTTAACTAATCTTGCAGAGAGTTGTCAATACATAATAAAAGTAGCAGAAAAGAATTCTAATGAAAAAGAAGAAGAGAGAAAAAGGATGAGCATTTAAAATATTTAAATTCTTATTAAAGGAGGAATTCCCTTTTAATTTAGAAAAAAAATTGATAATCTATCATGTACTTTGATATTCAAAGAGCTCTAACAAGATGGCATCATGTAGCATTTTGCTGTCTGGGTAAAACTCACCATATCAGGAAGCTTGTCAATTCACATTGGAAACAAACCCTTCCTTAAAATATTAAATACAGTTGTGGGTTTTATTCTCCCATTAACTTCATGACTGTGACCTTCATAAAAGACTTGGCAATCTCACACTCGTACATCTCATCCAGGAGACTGAGGAGACCCACTGAAGGTCAGCACTGAATTCCTCTGATTAAATTCAAAACATAAAATCAGATTTTCACTCTGCATTTTCTTGTACTTTCATAATCTAAATTCCCTTTGGTAATTAAAGAATACAAAACATGTTTTAAGAGACCAATTAATAGAGACCTGAGTGGGTTAGTGCAGGGAGCAGTGCAATGCCAGGTACCATCACCCCCTCCTCAG
>NW_016692290.1:0-2932 GCF_001604755.1 Lepidothrix coronata | reverse complement strand
AACTGAGCTCACCCCAGGGACAGAGGTACCACTGATCTGACCAACTGAGCTCACCCCAGGGACAGAGGTACCACTGATCTGACCAACTGAGCTGCCCCCAGGGATGGAGGTACCACTGATCTGACCAACTGAGCTGCCCCCAGGGATGGAGGTACCACTGATCTGACAAACAGCTCACCCCAGGGATGGAGGTACCACTGATGTGACAAACTGAGCTCACCCAGAGCAATGGAGGTACCACTGATCTGACCAACTGAGCTCCCCCCAGGGACAGAGGTACCCACTGATCTGACCAACTGAGCTCACCCCAGGGACAGAGGTACCCACTGATCTGACCAACTGAGCTCACCCCAGGGACAGAAGCACCCACTGCTGCCCCAAAGCTCCCCGGTGCAGACACACCCCGGGAGCTCCTTGTGCTGCCTTTTCCAGATGGGTTTCTCAGGAAAACAAAGCAATCCTAAGGACTGTGAGCCAAACTTCCCCCCAGTCACACCGACACTGCTGTGATGGGTCATGCAAGGGCAGGATCTGATGCAGGGCTTTGGGGTGAGGCCCCGTCCTGCCCCGAGATCCCACCGGGATGGGTCCTGCACCTCCAACCATCCCCCACGGGCATCCCAGGAGCTGAGGAAAAAATGCAAAAAACCCCACACTTAGCAAATGACAAGACCATTATTTCCCACAGTTGGAAGTGATGTGATGCTGCTGGAACAGACTGCACTCCTTCCAAGGACACACGGATGGAAGTGGCTCCACTGACCTGAGCCAACTGCGGCCTCCAAACCCCCCTCATCCTCCTGCTCCTCACCACAGAACCACACTCAGCTCGGGTTGGTTTTCTCATTTAAAGGCTTCTGTTCTTTGTAAGAGTTGTTCTCTTTTCGTTTGTTTGTTTGAAATTCCTGAATATTTTTCTTTTTCTTCAAATCTGAACTAGCGCTACACCTTCCACATCCAAACTATGTTGAAGCTTTTTATTATTTCAATACTATGACAAAAAACACGGTTCACACTAAAATAGTCACGCACCCACAGTGCACAAGCTTGCAGATCTAAAGTAGAATAAAAAAAGAAAACAAAAGAAACAAAAACAGGAAAAAAAAAAAAGGAGGAGAAAAAAAACCCCAAAACCCCAACAGAAGGAACATCTCTATACAATGGGCTGGTCTCTCCCTACACGCCTCTGCCTCCCTTCTGCTCAAAGCTCCTTTTCACCCCCAAATCTCAGCGTTACTCCATGATTCCTGATGAGAAATGCCATTATCAGCTGCCCCCTTCCATGATTTTAACACAGCTGCTACGTCACCCCCTTTCCCAGCTCCTAAGACACGATGCCAGGGGGCACCACTGGCACCCCTGGCACTGATTTCCAAGCACTTGCTCCTGATTTCGGGTTTTTGGTTCTGCAGAGCACAGACTCAGCACACACAGGGGGACGGGACAGGACAGGGAGGGTCACTTGGAAGGGACCTACAGGGATCAGCTGGTCCAGCCCCACCAGCAGGAGGGGTCTGGCACCTGCCCAGCACCTTTGGGCAAAGAGTCTTTGCTTTGAAATGTGCTTTCCAGGGCCACAGGACGTGGGATTTACTGGCATCAAAATAAGGGGGAACTGATGCAGTCAAACATCTGAGCCCAGACCAGCCCCAACTGTACAATCTCCCTTCTGCTCCTCAGAGCTCTGGGAGGGTTCCAGGAAGGAAAGGGGAGAATGTCCTAAAAAAGCAGAGATGATATTTCTCTTATGCAGTCAGGCCCAGGTCCAGCAAGGGACTTCAACTAAATTTAAGAATAGAAGGACTTTCTCCAGCAATTCCCCCATTCCAGGGAGAGCCTGGGTTTATGTGGATTGCTGGATAAAGACCTTGATTGGTGACAAGTGGTTTGAATACCCCCCACCCCCCCAAAAAAAATCCCAAACCAAACCCCAGCATCGCTTTTCTTCTTACTCCAGTAAGAAATAATAATAATAATAATAACAATAATAATAATAATAACAATAATTAAGAAAAGATAAAGGGGAAACAACTACTGTAAACATCCATGTTTGAAAATGTCTCCCTTTGCAAAGCAAGCATGCTGCTACCCTAAAGTCTAGAGACTGGATTGACTTCCAAACAAAAAAAAAAAAAAAAAAAAAAAAAAAGGCAGCTATTTTACACATCCATTTAAACACAACAAAAGTTAAAAAAATATCTGTCAATTGTAAACACTGGAAAGAACAAAAGTTGGCAAAAAAAAAAAAATTAACATAAAATTTAAAGAAATGTAGAGTCTGAATACTGCAAATTGAAATACATCCCCCGAAGCTGCAATTTTGGCATTCTTCCTAAAAAATAGATAATAATAAACCCCAAATAAATGTCTAACGTGGCAAACAGAATTCAGTCACAAAGGGCTCGAGACACTTTGCATACTGAACAAATACAAGGTGAACAGAAATTATAACTTATTTATGAGGCTTTACATATTTCAAACTCGACTGAAAAGTATAAAAATAAATTGTGGACTTTGTTCTTTAAGTACCAGCCGTGCCCAGCAGCACAGTGGTTATATCTGCTATACTAACAAAGGAAACAACAGGGTCTCTTTGATTATTTTTTTTGTCTTTTTTGTGTTTTTTTTTTTCTTTTTTGTCTAGGACTAGTTGATTCTGAGCTTCCCAACCACATTGCAAACAGTATTGCAACTTTTGCTTCTCTGAATATACCCAGGGTCAGCCAAGCCCTGATTTGGTTACGGGTTTAACCCTGTTTTTTAACATGTATTACTTTTTAAAAGCAAGTGCACAACGAATAGAATCTTTCTAGAAATAGTAAAAAAAAAAAAAAGAAAAAAAAAGAAAATAAAAAACCGAAAAAACAAAAAGAGAAGAAGAGAAGAAAATAAAAGAAAAAAAAAAAGAGACATTCCCCCCTCCCCCCGTTTA
>NW_016692289.1:0-2933 GCF_001604755.1 Lepidothrix coronata | reverse complement strand
GGTTTTACTGCTCTGTTTGCCTTCTTTTTTCTGGATGTGTTTCACATCTTTTCCTACCTCAGCAAAATCAAGGCTGGTTGGGAGAAAGGAGAAGGTGAAGGAGAAGGAGAAGGTGAAGGAGAAGGTGAAGGAGAAGGAGAAGGTGAAGGAGAAGGAGAAGGAGAAGTAGAAGGAGGAGAAAAGGAAGGGGAAAGAGAAGGAGGAGAAGGGGGAGGGAAAGGGAAGAGGAAGAAGAAGGGGAAGAGGAAGGGAAAGGGTAGGGCAAAGGAAAGGGAAAAAAATGAAAAAGAAAGGGAAAAAAGGGATAGGAAAAAAATAAAAAGGAAAAGGGACAAGGACAAGGACAAGGAGATTCAGCCCCTGTTCCAGCAGAAGTTTCTCTGTTTCCACCCTCTCCCCTGGCTTTGACTCCAAACAGGTGATACAAAATCTTGTTCCAAAGTCACCAAATGTTTTATTCCGACAGTGGCAGACACAGGAAGGCCGGGAATGTTGTCAGTCGTCAAGTTAAGCAGCTTTTTCACTGAAGCTTTTAACACCTATTACGGTTGCCAGGCACTGAAGGAGCCTCGGGATGATCCCACATCGTGGAGATGCAAAATGACTTCACAGCTCCGGGGCTGCTCCTTCCATTTGTTAGTGGAGCTCGGGAAGTCGGTGCCGGTTGCTGAGCCGTGGGAATACCTATCCACAAAGGATTGACTGCTGGAAAGGCTCTGCAAGTCTGGAAACCTTCCCCACAGCCACGTTGTGCAGCCGGAGAAACGCAGGGAATTTAATTCTCACAGGCCGAGAGAGTCAGGGATGTTCAGCCTGGAGAAAAAAGGAATTTGGGGAGATCTTAGAGCCCCTTTCAGCACCTACAGAGGCTCCAAAAAAACTGGAGAGGGATTCTGGACAAAGGCACAGAGTGACAGGACAAGGGAATGGCCTCAAGCTGGTGGAGGGAAGATTAAAATAAGATATCAGGAAGAAATTCTTCACTGTGAGGATGGTGAGGCCCTGGCATGGATGTCCCAGGCAAGATGTGGATGCCCCATCACTGGAAGTATTCAAGGAAAGGTTGGATGGGGCTTGGAGCAACCTGGGATAGTGGAAGGTGTCCCTGCCCATGGCAGAGTGTTGGAACTTTAAAATGACCATCTAATTCCAAATCTCTGCCCTGGGCAGGGACACCTTCCACTAGCCCAGGTTCCTCCAAGTCCCATCCAACCTTTCCTTGAACACTTCCAGGATGCACCACCAGTGCAGGGGAACTATGGAAAAATTCCCTGTGGAAGAAACCACACCAATTCACTCCCTTGTCCAGGAATAAAGGAAAGAAAATGGGATCGGGACTTAATGTCCTGTTACTGTGTTTGAGGTTGGAGCTCCTGAGCACCTGCTTTTGGCCCAAACGCTGTTTAAACAGGAAGCACTTTTTTGTTCTGAAAATTTGATAACATTTTCACGATTAAAAAATAAATCCCCTCTGTTTGGTTCTCCCCAAGAGGTCCTGATCTGTTTGCAGGGTCACACTACAGACACACATTGCTTAAATCAGTGGGTCCTGAGGGTACTTCTAAGATACAGGACAAGAAGTATTTGAGCTTGGAAAGTGAGAATAAGAGGAGGATCAGGAAGCTCCATTTTATTCCAGGATAAATAGTGACACTTCATTTTTCTTTTCCAAAAGAACTTTTCTAGGAATCAACGAGCTCAACCTCCCAGTTATGAAGTTCTCTGAGGTGGGAAAAACTTTGATTGCAGAGTCCAACTTCTCCCAGGGACTGAACAAAGCCAAAACTGGGAACTTGCCCTTGGATAATGACTGGGACCCATGGGGACCATGTCATCCCTGTATTAATTAGCATAGGATCAATTATCCCTCTGCTGTGTCCACTGGGAGCTGCTGTTAAAAGCAAATATTTTTCCAGCAGCTGCTGCTGTAACGCTGGAAAATATTCCTGTCCTGCAAGAAGGCGTATCCAGGATATTTCCAATAGACACCCCAAAGATCATCTCCCCAGAAACTTATTTATATAAGTTTCTCTGCCCTTTATTAAATGTAACCGATATTTTCCAGCTGTCTTGGGTTTATACTTTGCTGCCATCAACTGTGCTCTGCTGATACTGCACCCGCTCCTGCCAGCCCGGGGAAAATTCCTCTCCGGCTCGTTTTCCCCACTGCTGGAGAAGAACTATTGATATATCACCTTCCTGGGACAGCAGGAATTCCCCAGATGGGCACCAGCATCTAGTTTGGGTGGTGCCCACCCTGCTGATTGGCAGGACCCAGATGGGAAGGGAGCTGAAGGATTTAGGTGGGAGGATCCTTCACATTCCAACGCAGCCAGACCTGGAACATCCCCACAGACCGGATTTATCCACTGCCAGCTCAATTATCCTACAGTGGGAATGTTTTTCTCTGGCAAAATCTCATGGAATAGCCCAGAGACAGACAAAGTCCAACTCACTGCAAGGACAAGTCATGGCAGGGCTTTTGGTTGGGTCTCCTTCTCTTTCTTCTCCTTCTCCTTCCTGGTTCTTCTTCTTCTCCTTCTTTCTCCACCTTCTCCATCTTCTTTCTTCTCCTTCTCCTTCTCCTTCTCCTTGTATTTCTTCTCCTTCTCCTTCTCCTTCTCCTTCTCCTTCTCCTTCTCCTTCTCCTTCTCCTTCTCCTTGTATTTCTTCTCCTTCTCCTTCCCCTTCTCCTTCTCCTTCTCCTTCTCCTTCTCCTTCTCCTTCTCCTTCTCCTTCTCCTTCTCCTTCTCCTTCTCCTTCTCCTTCTCCTTCCTTTCCCTTTCCCTTTCCCCCTCCCTCCTTTTTCCTTTTTCCTTTTTCCTTTTTCCTTTTCCTTTTTCCTTTTTCCTTTTCCTTTTCCTTTTCCTTTTCCTTTTCCTTTTCCTTTTCCTTTTCCTTTTCCTTTTCCTTTTCCTTTTCCTTTTCCTTTT
>NW_016692288.1:0-2933 GCF_001604755.1 Lepidothrix coronata | reverse complement strand
CAGCAATATTCAAGAATTGTCAGCTGAAATATGTACCTCATTATGGCACCTAAGTTATGCTAATGCGTGATAAGACATAGACCAAGAATCAGTCCATGAACATAACAAGCCTCACAGCAACCAGGCATTCAGGAACTAAAATCCATCCAGAAGAATGTGGGTCTTGACATTTAGCAAAAATTCTGGATGTTTTAAAATACAAAGACACACATGCATATGTATCTATTTATAAGTACAGAATCATATAATCAGAGAATGGCCTGGGTTGGAAAGTACCTTAAAGATCATCTAGTTCCAACCCCCCTGCTGTGGGCAGGGACAACTTCCACTGGACTAGGTTGCTCAGAGCCCCATCCAACCTGGCCTTGAATACTTCCAGGGATGGAGCCTCCATAACTTCTCTGGGCAGCCTGTGCCAGTGTCTCACTCCCTCACAGTAAAGATTTTTATTTCTTCCTAATATCTGATCTAAACCTACTTTCTTTCAGTTTGAAGTCATTCCCCCTTGTCCTGTCACTGTTTGCTCTTGTAAATAGTCCCTCTCTCCATCTGTCTTGTAGGCTCCCTTCAGGTACTGGAAGGCCATAATTAGGCCATCCCTAAGCCTTTGCTTTTTCAGTCTGAACAATCCCAATTATACATGTGATTTCATATGATATATGACAATAATAATAATTTTAAAAATTCCAATATCCAGTGATGAAATTTAATGGGAAAAGTCATGCTTAAGACCATATGTGTGGCCTATGCTGTAACCTAAAGCATTTCAGCCATTTTGTGAACATGTACTTTGTCAAGTTACAAGCAGACACTCAATCAAGTAGGAAGATTTAATTATTTAGATTTTTATAGAAACATTTGTTCACTGAGTTACTAGTGTTCTGTATGGTGATACATTTCCCACAGCAGAAAAAAGAAAGATCCTGTGAGTTGAAAGAGTGGACTTGGGTCAATTTATAACAGGCACCTTGAACTATAAAGGGTAAGAAATCCTTCTGGGAATGCATTTCTCTTTAAAAATGTTTGTAATTTGAATTTAAATAGTGACAAGTGATGCATGGATGAATGAAAAAAACATCCCCTTCCTGCTCAGCGATACATAGGAAGATCATGTACACAATCCACAAAAGATACTGCATATATATGTTCTTAAAGCTTGGCTTTCAAACTGTCTCAAGATACAAAACCATCCTCAGAGGAGGGGGGGGGGAAGTCACTTCCATTGTTTTATTTTTCTCCTGTGTCTTTAGATGCTTCTCTCTGCAGAACTGCAGCTGTCCACCATTAAAAAGTTTAAAATACAGAAATAAAAGCACTAAATTGAATGCTTCTGATGTTTAATCCATGCATGCTTTGCAACACTCACGTGTTCTGTCACACACAATGGACATACCTATGGTCACGCATTCCTATCAGCAAAGGATAATCCTTTCAAACAGCCCGTGCTACAGCACAATCACAGAGAAAATGATCCTATGTTTTCACAAGCACAGTAGGATTCTCACACAGAGCTGGTTGACCTTTGATAAGCTTTTGATTGTGTGAATTTTAAAGGCTAATTTGTCATCACAAGGAAGACCACACTGCTGACAGTAAATGTACGAGCTTAGAAATACTGCTCTGCTTATGCTTGAATCCTTTAAAAGCACCTTTTATTAAGCATTTTAGGTTTTTTGCTATCATACATTAATTTAGTTTATTCTTCTCTATCAGAAGAATATGTTACCAGTGAAATTATGAAGCTGTTAAAAGTGAAAAAATAGCCTATGATCTATGTAAAGTGATCTGCTTCTTCCATCTGACTTTCCTATTACTCTCTGCTTTCAGCTTAGGCTGATCTATGTGCATCATTGAATATTCAAAATCATGCTTACTGACTGTAGTGGTCTTAAAATCTCATGCACAAGGTTGCACTAAAATGAAGCTTTGGGGATTTTGGTTTTTTTTTTCTGTTATCACAATCTCAGGACAATTCAGTAAGCAACACAATCCAATGGGCTGCACTATTGTATACAGAATGCTAGCATGCATTCTATTGCTTGTTTTGAAGAATAGCAACCAGAAATATTTGGAGCACTCTCTCACTGTAACATGTGATCTCCATTAAAAATGCTGTGTTGTCATAAATATGGCACCTGTCAGATGGCCCAAGGTCATGCAGTGGTATTTTTCATATGGCTGTGTAAAACTATGGCACAACTATCCATAAGAATATGTGAAAAAAGGCACAGAAATGCATAGAAAATGCAGCCAAAACCTTAATGAACAGTTTGCTTCAAACAATGCCAACTAGGGATATCATCATTTGTCAACTCCATAGTGAATCCAGCCCCATGAAGATGGGTAACTGGCTGGATATTTGATTTTCACAGCTACAGAAAAGATTGTTTTGTTTCTTGTAGGCTTTTGCTGTTTCCTGTCTTGAAGATCAAAGTGCATCTCATTATATATATTTCTTAACTGGTAGTTTTCTGCTTCCTAAGGAAGTTAAATGGCCTGATGGACTGAGTATGAGGTCAAAAGCCAAAATTCCCAAACTCTAACATTGGCTCTGACACGGACTTTCTATGTGGTTTGGGTTTAACAGATGCCATTTTCCCTAAATGAAGGCAGTATTATTTAAGAACCACAAAGAGAGCAGCAAGGGATAATTATTATTTTATTGTGTTTTGAAAACACAGAACAGCAAATCTATCCACCAAGCTAGGCATAAGTTGTTCTGAGGTTTTCAGTTTTCCTCTCATTACCATGAGAGAAGACAGATTTTGCTGAAGATCACGCCATCAGCAGAAGAAAAACCATTTACTAAGGGAAGATGCATGTGGGAACTGTCGGCTGAAGGCCAGACTGAGGAAAGCTGTTTTATTTTCTAATCAGTGTGGGGACAACCAGTAACTGCAGCAGTCTGAGGGGAGAGTTGCTGAGGAAGCTGT
>NW_016692287.1:0-2934 GCF_001604755.1 Lepidothrix coronata | reverse complement strand
GACAAGTGACAGTGGTGTGGAGAGACTGCAGTGGGACTAAATGAGGTCCTGGATCTACCAGCTACTGAAAAGGCTTGAGTGTAACTGTGTAAAGTGAAGAATGGAGTAACAGCCCACTGTGGGTAGCAGGAATAACATAAAAGATATTGATAGTAATGGCAGCTTGAGCAGAGTGTGATTTGGGAGCAGGATTCCTCTGGCTTGTCCTAGTGCTCACAGACTGGCTGATGGACTGCCTGGGTTGGAGGGGTGGCAGATGGGCAGTAAGGTGTGGCTGGTGTTAGATGGGGCTATGGGAGAGGCCCATCTTACCTGGGACATCTCCACAGCTATGTGATGGCAGAGCTTGGAGGTGAGAGGTAACACTTGGAGGTGACAGGTAACACAAGATGTGGCTGCTTCATGAATAAATATATAAAAATGATCTATTTAAGTAGTTCCAAAGGGCTGCCTGTAGTCTGTGTGGCAACACAAATACTTATAAATCCTTGGTTTATGAGGAATATTACTACCTTTTCCATTCTTACTTCATGCAACGTAAAACATGTCTTATTTTATTTTTAGCACAAGCTGCTGGTTCTTTAGGAGTTTGATCCAGTTCAGATCAGCAAATTCAACCTGTCATATCATGCCTACCTCTCCTCTGGGTTAGCGCTGATTTGTGTCAGTACATCCTCTGTGCATGTCTGTCCCCTCTCCGGCTCCTTTTTCCCAGTGGCACCTGAAGTGCCTGCAGTCCTGCCAGCTCTGGCCAGCACTCTCTCCCAGCACTGTGCCTTCAGCATCTCTCTAGCTCTTATCTGGAGCAAGGGATGTTTTTTTTTACCCAGCTCCACTCATGACCATGATCATCAATATTTTTCACCAAATCATTTTTATGTGCCTCAGTTTCCCTACCAGTGGGATGGGGACACCAACACCTGCCTACCCCGCCAGGGTTATGATGGTAACACTGGAGCAGAGAGCAGCAGCTCTCAGGTTTGGAACTGGTCCCTTTAGTGATGGTGTTGCTTTGCCCTTTGGGCTGGAGTGTGGCTGAGGGTGTCTGGGGCATGCTGGAGTGGGCAAGAGGGGGAGTGTTGCCAGGATGCCAAGTCCATGTGAGCAGCCTTTGGGGAAGTGCATGTCACGTCTCTTCACAGCAGAAACACTTTCCTGTGTGGACGTGGCTGTGGAGAGCATTGACAGAGCATGTTGCTCTGCACAGAGGGCACCAACCCGCTCTCCTTCAAGCCTGCAGGATTTCTGCAGGATTTCTGTGCTAATGATCAGGTGGAAAATACAAATGTAACTAAGTGACTCAAGGAAGACACTTGGTGTGAGTGGCTCTATGCATGACCCCAGGTTTCAGCGCTGAGCACTAAGTGCATCTTGGTGGGATGAAGGTTCCTTCCTGCTCCATCCCTGGCATGAGCCCATGGCTCTGCTGTGGAGGGAAGTCCCTCTGCTTGTCTGCACAGCATAGCCCAGGTCACTGGGCAGGTCTGTATTTCCCAATAAAGCCCTTGGTTCGGTGAGTCCAGTAGGACTTGACACTGTGGTGGGGGAAATCTTTATTTTCTTGCAGCATTTGGCCTTTGCTGCCAGGAATTCAGCAATGCAGAGGTGGCCCAAGAGCACAGATTTGCAGTTAAACTTACCTTGGTGCTGAAAATCCAATGGATTTATTTACTGGTAATTTTTAGGTAGATCATGCAGGTTTACCCTTTCAGGGAGACTTCTGTGGAAGCAGATGAACTGCCTGGGGCTTTAGGAGATGTGAGTGGGAATACTTTTGATCAAAAGTGTTGTTTACCTTTGACTGAGGAATAAAAGTGACTGGAATCCTTTTTTATTTTTTTTGCTCGTCTTTTTTCACCATCTGGACACATGGAGCTGTAAGCAGATAGTTTTACATGTTTCATTTATTTAATAAGGTAAGGGCACTGTTATGTGCTTGTTGTAAAAAATAAAGACATTTAATTTCTGAATTGGAATGTGCTTCTGGGGTTTTGTTTGTTTCTTCGTTTGTTTGTTTGCCATGATGTTATCCTTGAAGTAGCATTATCCATGGCTTAGCTCATATTTATCTTGGTTTGAATAAAAGGGATATGGGTAGGGAATGAAAGTGACCCCATTGTATGATATCTGGAAGACCAGCAGAACTGGTCTGTGAGCAGCTCAAGTGGGGCAGTGGGGAAGGCAGGAGATCTTCCCAGTTGTCTTTAAGGTGGAGCTGCCCCTCTTGGTGTCTTGGGTAGGTTTCTGGTAACCTTCATCAAGAATTTTCATTAAGAACTTTCATTAATAACTTTCACTCACTGATGCCATCAGGGAATTCAAGCCCTCCAGAAGGCAGCACCATTGCTGTTGAGCTGGACTTTCCCCTTTGCAAATCCACCAGCCTGCATGTCCCATCTGTCTGTACCAGAACCAAGGCAGGAGCCAAAATAACTCCATGTTCCTCCACAACTGGGGCAACTTCAGGTCTGTGTCTGTGCAGATCTGGTCACTGCCCTGTGCTGTCAACTGATGGAAGGGGAAAGGGATTTGGTAGGGGGCTGTCAGACTTCTCTGTCCTTGTGCTTCCCTTTTCAAGGGAGAGATGGGGTTGGGTAAGGCCTTTCCCCATGTTAACACATTTAAGAAGAGTCAGAGGCGGCCGGCAAGAGGTGGTAAATCCATGAAGTAAAATCCCTGATCCCTGTGACGCCAAGGCACACGCTGTGCCCCCAAAGATGCCTCCTCATTGCGGGGGGCCTGTCCTGGCATGGGGGCACAGCCGCTTCTCTGGGCACGGCGCGAACACGGGCACTGACGGGGTCCCCTGTGGGGACCCCACAGCTCCGGCCCCCTTCCCGGGCTGTGGGGTGTGGGCTGGGAGGGCTGAGCACCCTCCCATGCCAAGTATCAGGAGTGGGCTGTGCGGGTGCCGTGTGGGCTCTGTGGGCTGTG
>NW_016692286.1:0-2934 GCF_001604755.1 Lepidothrix coronata | reverse complement strand
AAGTCTTAAAATAGTACTGAAAATGGACTAGTAAACACAGCCAAAGTGTCCCTATAAGTTCTACAGAGGCATGAGAAAAAAAACCAAATAAAGCTCATGGGTGGGGGGAAGGTAAATAATAAGGGTAATAGTAAGGCAAATGATTTTTATGATACAATCTAATGAGTTCAACAGTTCAATAAGAAAAATACAGAAAAAAGTAGACCAGATATTCAAAATTATCTTTCACATACCACACATCTCATGTAAATCTCTGCCACACAGGCATTAAGATTCTACAGTTAGAAAAAGATACATATTAGAGGCACACATTTCAGCAGCTGTTGGATCTGCTGCATTTCTCCCTCTATTTATCACTGCATAAGCTTAGGCAGTGTGTGTACACACACACAAATTGGGAAGTATTTTTCACATTGTACTAATAACTCCAATTGATTTTTCAGCAAATACAACAATATGACACATTTTGGAAGGCCTGCATTTTGTTCCATTTGAAAATGAAGCACTATCAGTCAAAATAAAATAAAATCAAATTTATAACGGTTATATCATATTTATGCGTTTACTAAATATAAAAGTCAACATATGGTGCAATGTTACCATATGTTTGATTTTGTAAGAGCAGATTTCCAATGTAGCAGTAGAGTTCCCCACAACAACAGATCATTAGCTTTGCATTTCCTTTAAAAGACATTTTGAAGAAAAATAGCCAAAAAGTATCCAAGTATAAGAGACATGATCTATATGCATATCTACAATAGATAACAAAACATAACATGGATACCACAATCTGTACTTGCACAATGCATATATAATGCGTATTTATTACTGCTTAATACGATCTCTTATTGCTCACAACACAGCAGAAGTGAATGAGTATTTCCTAATATACTAGGTGTGTGAATTTGAAAAATGTATCAAAAGAAACAAAATTCTGGTATGAAAAAAGAACTACAAAAAGCCTCTTTCAGAATAAAATCACGAGGAAATAATCTTTTTTTCTTGTTGTTCACTGAGAGATTATATAAAAGCCATTCTTTGATATGGTCAATTTTGGTCTGGACCCCTGCCATAGATTACCTCTAATGCAGTTTAGATATTTTACAATAAATGTAAGTGCACTTGAAATTTAAGAATAAATTACAAGCTGTCAAACACTGTATAGAAAAATGATGGCATATATCAGAATTCTAAATATTTCAGTGGAAGCACTGTTGATCTGTTGAGTTACACTGCTGTACACCTGGTTCTGGTTGCCTTAAAAGGCACCTCAGCTCCTTTTTCCTAAAGAGATAAATATTGCCACTGGACAGCCAGTGAAAAATTTGGAAATTCCATTCTTGGTCCTGTTTTTGATTTCCCAGTGTGGACTTAGGTTAAATATTTCTTTATGCCAATGTCAGCAAAATAATATAAAAACACAACATCAATCCCTATTTTGAGTGTTTTTTGGAAGACTTATTTTTAAATGTCTTTTGAAAGCTTTTTGACCTCTGGTGCCAAGCTGTCAGAAAAAGAAGCCAAATAAATGCAAAAAAATAGCCTATTACTACTTTTACTTTGGTGTTAGTGTTGTCTAAAATGGGTGTATTTATCTATTCTGCTAGTATTCAGGAACATCTGTAAAGTATTAGAGCTGAGTGCACTGGAGCTAATGTTTGAGGATCCAGGTTGGTTAATTAAAACTGGAAAAACTCACTTTTAAGTGGCGAACAAGAAAACATCTATTGAGAGACTGAAACGCATTCTAAAAGATAGAGCAGTAAAACTACAACAGACATAAAAAGAAAAGCAGTATCACCCACATAAGGAAGCAACTCAAAAGGTGAAGCTCGGCCTTTTCTCGTGTGGGTGTTTTCCCTCTGTGGCACAGAGCGGGCCAACAAGCATTGAAGTCATTCAAGCAAGGACCAGTCACGACTGTAGCACAGCCAGAGGCTGTGGAAGTAGTTGACCAATACATACAAAATACCATGAGCATTTTTGGAAAGAGAAAAAGAAGAGGCCACTATCACCTCATGTGTGTGCTCACACTACACTGAGATTAAGGTCAGCTCCACGCTGGGTTTGTAGAACTAGCGTTCTCAAAATTAAACACAGCCAGATAGACTGTAGTCTTCAAAAGAAGGGGTGTTAAGATCAGAACAAAGATTGGAGAGATTCAATGATTGTTTCCTGAACAAAGGAATAATAATGGCTCCTGAAAAGCAGCTGACATCATGCCCTTTGACAGTTGATTCCAAAATGGCCCCTGAAACTCTATGTTTGTCTTCATTTACCAAAAATTTATTCTACAGATCATAGCTAGAAGCGCTTCTTTACATCTTATATTTGAAGATGTAACACTACATGAAATCGAGGAAAACTCCAAATCTCTAACTTTGTCAAGCATAACTTTGTTGGCATGACTGCAGACAAGGCCCCTTAGATCTGGATCACCCAATCTACAAAAATACTTTAACCTTTTTTTAGGAAGAAGTGTTTAAATCTGCTGCCAAATGCTACCAGGGTACTCTTAGATCATGAATCTGTTCAATGCTACAGCAGTGAGAAGAAAATATCTCTGCATCTTGTGCATATGCTAACTGATTGGAAAGACTCCCACATTTACTTCTACGGACTTCAGATGAAGTCTTGAATGTTAAAGAGATTAACCAGAATTGCAGGAAACAAAATTAAACTAATACTCATGAAGAATGGACTCTATACAAACAATTTGTTCAGATGAGAAGGACAGCATAAGAAACTAAACCAAACTAAACAGTGAGAATTTATAGTTAAGCAGTGAAGAGCCAGGGAAATAAATTCACTGGGAAATTATATTGGAAAGGATACAGAAGGAAAATATTTGAGATGTAACTACTAACCCATAAAACCAAGAAATCAGGATAAATTTACTCTTCCACTGAGTTCTGTGTATAACATTTGTCTTCA
>NW_016692285.1:0-2935 GCF_001604755.1 Lepidothrix coronata | reverse complement strand
GTGTTTAAGAAAGAACTGGATGTGGCACTTGGTGCCATGGTCTAGCTGACAAGGTGGTGCTGGGTCAAAGGTTGGACTTGATATCTCAGAAGTCTTTTCCAACCTAATTGTTTCTGTGTGATTCCATGTAAATCTGGACTGATTTGTGTGTGCAAAGAGCACAGATCAGGCTCTCCACAAATTTCCACCAACTTCATTATCTTCTTTTCTACTTTTAAAATGTCTCATTTTTCTAATTAAAAGAATATCTTAACAAAACCCCTTTCCCTGAGTTTGATGTTCAGAACTTTCCTGGTCTGCCTCAAAAATGAAATCATGTTCAAGAAATGCAAAGTACAAAATTCATTCAAATACACTGGAGTCCAAGACAATCTATTTTGGATCTACAAATTTTAGGTCCTTGGCCACTGTGACTGAAGTAAAAAACTGTAACATTTAACCTGTTATTTCTCCAACAGGGTCAGAATAAGATATAAAACAATTCACTAATAGTTTTCATGCTTTTTCCTATATGCAAATAATATAAATGTGACCTAAGACTAGTTTACTCTTCCTTGATTATCACTAGCTGATATCACTGCAGTCAGAAACACACAGTTTTAAACTGTAAGCCAGAGGACCAACAGCAAGGGGAGATTTGCATTAAAAGGCCCTCAAAAGAGTAGTAATTATTTGGACTCATTTAATCTTTTTTTAATATCTTTCTCTCAGATGAAAGCTTTTAAAATCCATTTTTCTGGAAAATGAATTTTCATGTAATTGAAATAACAGTCATAACTACCAGGAATGAATCCTTTACGCTATCTGTTTCTTTTTGATTTCTTTAACTCAAAAGGAAACAGATTGTCGTAGTCAAGGAACACATGTGCTAACTTTTTCATTTAATTGGATTATTCTTGTGATGAATAGAGCTGTCTGCAAGGCCTTTTTTGTGTCCATTGAGAAATGCAAACAGCAACAGTAATGATGGCTTTTCAGTAAAAACAATAACTCAAACAAGATGAAGTATTTTACTAATGTTCAAACTGCCATTGTTTCAAAAATGATACTTCTTTTTCCATTTTGAATCTTCTGCTCACTTCCATTTTGTTGCTATTATCTTATAAATAATAACACATAGAATGCAGAAATCAGAAAAAATTAACAAACAATCACAACATGATCTGGATCCGCTTCTGAGAAATGTGTTTTAGTTTCTTTCACAGTTTCATTTTGTAAGAAATATCTTCAATTCTGATACCAGAAGTTCCAGCTATACTTTCAGTCTTTCATGGTTCTTGGTTTTTCTCTGAACTAAAAAACTCACTTCCCATATATACATATATTATGTAGATAGATAGCTAGAGATAATATTGATGTGCGGACTGCTTAACTTCTTTCTTTCCTGGTATTTGAGATTCTACCTCCCGGGTCATCCAGAAGAGGAAGGAAGGAGGGGCATAGGCTTAGTAGCAAGTGGAGAGACTACAGACTTTATGCTTGGAGCATATGGCTTCCAGCCTGCTGCACTGTTATCCTTGTCTGACATATGGTGCCATGAAACCTTCCCAATTTTTTGTTGTTTGATTTTGTTGTCAAGACACAAGTCAGTAATGCCACTGTGGAAAGTCTGGAATGATGAGGTGGCAATGGAGGCCAAGGGAGACTACAGTATACACAAGTGGTACACTTTTCTCCACCTGAGTACAGTTACCTTGAAACCTGCAGCATCTTTGATGCTACACTTTCCTTTTTGGGGATTGGGACTATAAGAGTTGGCACACTGGAGCCACGTAGACCTGCAAATCCCCTTAGAAGGTATCTGGCTGTAACATTGTCTTCTTCTCTGGGAGCAGAGCTATTCAAGGGGTTGAAACAGATGTCTTCAAATGCTGTGCAAGGAGAGGATGGTGTGGTTCCCTGTAGCTGTACCTTTAAATGTAGAAATGTTAGGTTATGTGATAAAAGCTCACCTGCACACCCACAGAGAAACAAAGCAGGTGTAGAAGCCCAAGAGCACGCTGCCTTGCCTATTCCAGGCCCATCATGGGACTCATCAGCACATCAAATGCCCATCTTCACAAGACCAGAGGCAAAAATACAAATGGAAACCCAGGGCAAGGACTCTGGTTTTGCTCCTCCCAGAGCTGTCCCAGGAGAGACACAGTTGCACGAAATTCTTTGTTGTCCAGGTATGAAACCCTTCAAGATAATCAGTTCCAGAGAACCTTTCAGACTTCATGGCCACTGCCTGAGGGAAATGGGACACATTACACCATGCAGAAGAAGAGAATTTTGGCACAAGTCTGCTTATGGGATATGTAAGGCAGGAACCAAAGGCAGTAAAAGGGATGAATTTAAGTGATTTGGGAGAAACAAGAGTGAGAAAATAGAGAACTAAGGTGATAAAAAGGGTCAGTTATGTGTAAATAGCTTGCTAGGAGAAGTGCAGTAGGAAACCTACTGTATCACAGACTTATACATGCAGATATATTAAAGGTTCAAAGCAAGGTTCAAAACAAGATTAACAAAAATTACCATATATGATTGTGGTGGTTTGAGACCCCCAAAAATCCAATTCCTGAGTCCAAGTCCCCTCCCACAACTCATCCCAGTGTGAGAGGGGTTTTCCAGACACAACACAAGACTCAGTATGGGGAAAAGGGAATTATATTACAACTATTACACAGATAAATATTATAATACATTATATACATAATCCTAACTATTTCTCCTATGATAAAGCAGTATTTACATTCGATCAAATCCCTTTTCCCTCCAATAAAACTCCAGAAGGGAAGAAGGAAAGATCCTTTCCACGTTCAGGGCAGCAGTGTCTCTCTTCTTCCATGCAGCAGTCGTAGCTGAAGTTGTAGCTGGATCTCTTCCCATTACACACAAGGGGGTCTTCTGTCACCTTAGCTGAAGTTGTAGCTGGATCTCTTCCCATTACACA
>NW_016692284.1:0-2937 GCF_001604755.1 Lepidothrix coronata | reverse complement strand
GTAGACTTCACATTAAGTTTGGGGTTTTTTTTTTTTCTTCTTCCTTTTTTTTTTTTTTTTTTTTAATAAACATCATGGAGGCCCCTGGAAGGCGCTGGGGATGTTCGACAGTCGAGGTCCTGCTGATTCCTTCCGCCTCCCATTCGTGCAACTCCCACACTGGCCCTGAGGTGCAGCCCCCTCGGGGGGATGTCCGAACCCTCCGAGCTGCCTCCTCCAAGTCTGAGCTGCCGTAGGGACCCCGAGGGGGTGATGGGGCCGCGCTGGCACCACACTGCTGCTCCTCGCCTGGGCTGGCGGTGGGTCAAGGGGGGAGGAGGGAGGTGTCCAAGGCACTCACAGGGTGTCCCGTCACAAAATCACACACTGGAGTTTGTGGGAGCCTGTGGCTCTGTCCCCTCTCCATTTGGTCTTTTTCTTCTTCTTCTGGCTTTTCTCTGGGATCTGTTGCCTGTTTTGGGAGATAGAGAGGAAAATAAGCAGGTGAGACATAAGGGTAGACTGCAGAACAGCACCTTGGTGTGCACAAGGATATTTGTGTATATATCTCCATATATCCTTCCACCACTGCATGGCTTTTCTTGCCACACAGCTGACAACCGCCTGCATCCTTAAAGAGGGAGGAAAGAGCTGCAAGCAAAAATTAAGCATAATGGCAGGGATGTTTGTCCTGCCAGGGCAATATGCCTCCAATTGCCCTGGGTGAACTGCTGCCTCCTCCCCTGCTATGAGAAACAGGGATGCTCTAAGCAATGCAACGTCACCCATCACACTGCTGCTAAGCTCAGTAGTTAGCATGAGAGATATGAGAGAGATACAGAGAAAGAACATTTTTTGGAAAGATGTTCTTTCAGCTGGCATTGCCCTTGGCCAGATGTACTGCTGAGGACTTGGTTATGGAGAGGGGCTAAAAATAATACGGAAAAAAAAAAAGTTTGCTGCCAATGGGGCTCTGGTCTCCCCTGGAAGTTGTGAAGAGCACCTCAGCACAGAGAATGAGCTGACCCCAGAAAGATGTCCTGGCTGTCTGAACTCACAGTCACCACAAACATGCAGCTGAGAGCCCTCCTGCACTATGGCACAGCATTGCCTAAATGCCTGTTTGCAACTGTATCTGATTGCTGCAGCCACTCAGCCAGCCCAGCGGTGCAAATTCAACAGAATTGTTTGTGGCTCAAACACCTGATAGGCAGCCTGTAGACTTAGATTTTGTTGCAAGATAAAACATACAAACACTAGCAGCTTCTGTAGATTCAAACCTGAGAGTCTGAATAGTTCAAAACCAGCCTGACTGTGATGTAATATGGCAGGCATTAAACCTGGTGTTCATACCAAGTTATCCAGACCAGGATGACACATAGCTGGGGCACAAATCACTATGGCTTTAACTGGTGTTTTTATTCCAGCCGCAGCTTCCAGATTCTTGCAACCATCTGAAAAAGTCAGCTTTAGCTAATAAGATTTTTTTTTCAGTGAATATGAAGGCTGGAGGCATGAAAAACCTAAAACCTTAAAGCTCAAAACTAGAGAGATGAAATTAAAAAAATTCTTTAAAGTGAATGTGGATTAACACTAAGCAACCACAAGCTGTTCGCACTGTTTCAGAGATCCAGAAAACCACATACTGTGCCCACTCAAGGTTTCTGCTGTGACAGTCTCTGTGCATGCACTGCATAAAAGGGGCATCAGGAAAGTGAAAAGATCTATTGGGTGGACTCAATCACCCCACTCCTTTCTGGATTACTTCCAGACAACAGTTTCTTGCATGAAGCTAAATAAACCAAGCCAAGTACAAAGAGCACAAACAGTGCCAGCCTTGAACGAGCATCCTCATCCTGAGAACTCAGAGGGACTCTGAGGAGGCCTTTCATTTGCAAAGCACTCTAGGAATGACAGTTATTGGGGTACTGAAATTTACATTTTATTTGGAAAAGCTGACTTAAAAAACAGAAAAGCAATACTTGATGGGTGATGGTATCCAATAATGTCCAAAGACCAAGTGAAGCTGCTTAGTGGCCAGTGACCAGCCAGATCACACAACATCTCCCTGCTTCCTGATTTAACCCAAGTTTCAGCTCTTGTGAACATCTCTGGTGTCCTTGATGTCACGAGGGTTTTTACCTGGTTGGCAATGACTTTCACGGTGGCTACTCAGGAAACCGAGGTATACCACCTATTTTTGAGGTTATGGGAGTACATTTTCAGCGTTTAAATTTAGAGATGCCTCATTACAATTCTCCTTTCAGCCTGCCTGAAGTTGTGTTAGGGAGAGAAAGCAAACAGAGCCTTCCCATCTTATTTTGGCTATGTTTTTCTTTCCTGCAGAGCAGAATAGATGGTGGTAAGAGTTTGCTGCAACACAAAAGTAATATCTAGCCAGCTAATGCTGAGCTACAGAACAGTTGGGAAAGAGCTTGGGAC
This sequence comes from Lepidothrix coronata, assembly GCF_001604755.1. Taxonomy (NCBI): domain Eukaryota; kingdom Metazoa; phylum Chordata; class Aves; order Passeriformes; family Pipridae; genus Lepidothrix; species Lepidothrix coronata. Next base: position 516 of record NW_016692284.1, on the reverse strand, counting down.
ATTTCCAACTCAGTTCTCCAAAGACTTTCTGCCCCCTGCTTTTGAGACATGTGGGAAGAGTGGGCAGTACCATCTGCTTTTGATGGAGGCTGACTTGAGGCTGTGCTAGGATATTCACAAGTACAGATATGCTGTGAATAAATGCCTTGTGGTTTAACTGCCGAGCGAGGCACTTTGACTGCACGGCAGGGAGGAGCATGATTTCAGCTCAGCACCCTCCCAAAACATGAAAAATGAAGGTCCAGAAAATCTGCCAGACAACTGGTGCCAGAAAAACAAATCTTCTCAAAGAGAATTGAGGTTATCAGTCAAGAGAGATGCTGAGATGTGCATGCAGCTCTTTTCCTGCAGGGGAGCCGGGATTTTGGAAGGCAGCCCCTCCCTGCTGGCAGCCGGAGCAGGGGCTCGCCCAGAGAGCGGGCGTTTGCCAAAACGAGCAAAGGCAGCTCATGACAAAACTGGGAACAAACCTCTGCAGTCTGAGGAGGAAACCTGTGGCTTAGCCATTAGGTCACG
>NW_016692283.1:0-2939 GCF_001604755.1 Lepidothrix coronata | reverse complement strand
AGAGAAAGAAAATATATGTATTTTTAAAGTAAAATAGCAAAATAAATGCTATCTTTTTCTTCACGTTACAAGAAGTGTTAGATACCAAGGATTTAAACCAAATATTCTTGGCAATTTAGTGAACAGCATCCCCGTACTTCTGTAACATTTCTATTATAAAATGCAAAATGGCAATGAGAACAATTCCTGATAAAAATAAATATTGTCAAAAATGTCTTCTTTAATTAAACATAAATAAATTTCTTGGAAATTTCTTACCACTTATCTTCCTGAGAGACATTATGTTATGCAATGAGTTGCTAAGTTTTATACAAATGTCTAAAAGTCAAATGTCTGTGTTAGTCTGAAAAGCTGATAAATCTTCATTAAGTAAATTCTGATTCTTTCTCAGAGGGAAAGTGAATAACTTCCTCATCTCAAACAGGTGAATTTATTGTTAAACTACTTAGCTCACTGTTACTAAGTTTCAAACAAGAATGCAAAGAAAGAAATCCCATGAAATCAGGTGTCTTGAAAGTGCCTTTTAAATGATAACATTTAATAAAAAATAAATTTCTAGGTTAAAAAAAAATAACTATAGCACTATAAACTTCTGTTTAAGCTTTTTTTTTAAATGTAAGACCTTTTACCTCACAGCTTTAGTACCCATAAAATAATAATTTAAAGTCAATTCAATAATTTGTAAATTGAAATCAAGAGCAGACTCTAGTCATGACTGACATGAATAGCAAAAAAAAATAATCTTTTTAATAAGAGAATATATCTTCTCTAAGCTGCAGGAAAAGTATTTCTTTCACAGTGAAAAAGTTCTTGTGAATGTTTCAGTTTTCACTAAAGAAGCTCTTCCAGTTTACTTTCCAGTGTTCATATATATGAACAAAGCTGTTACAGGTAGTTTCAAAATTTTCATCTTTATGGTGCATGTGCAATGTTAGATACACATGGTTAGATACATCAAGGTCATGACTGTTATACCTATAATGCTGAATCAGGTAACATTTACCAGATTCCAGGAGGAAGACTTGTACCCTGCTTACATCCCAGGTTCGGGTTGGCTGTAAAAGCACATACAAAATCCTACATCATCTTCACTCCGACTACCTCCTTTTCATACTTCCACTGTAAATACTGTAAGAAAAAGAGAGGAATATGTGAAATACAAGGTAAATTCTGTGCTATAGAAAACACAACCACTGTAGTGACTCCTTCAGTGGTCAGATTTAGACATTAACTTTTGAATTACCTTGTCATATTTTGTTAGGCATTGTCCAGCTAGGTCTGTATGTGGTTAAAGAGCATGTTATGAATAAATTACTTGATGTTGCTGTCCCTTGCCAATCATTACATCCAAAGTCTGTGGGTTCTAGGAGGTTTTTTTTTCAATTCATTAGGTAATTAGGTTGGATAGTTATAAAAGTCAGAGCACCACCAGCCTCTAGCGATGCTTGTTACATAAGTGAGTCAACACAAATGTAGTTTCTAAAGCAAACACAATTTAAGACAACTTGACATTATTCCCTAAATTCAAGATGATCTCTAAAGTGAGTTTCTTCCCATCATCTTTTTATCTCTTGATTGAAGTCTTGGGGATGAGGAATGCATTGATGTGCCAGCTACATGCAGATAAACTCTTTCCTGTGAACTCCCTCAGTATTACAGTTAGCAGTCAAAATTCTGTAAGGTTCTTTTTTCTATAGTTCTTTCCTTAGTTCCCCATTTTCATCTGCAAATATGTCCTGAATCATTTGATGATGGATTCTGATTTGTTTCTTCTCTAGCTATTGTTCATTTTTCTATGTATTTATGGTATCTAATGGTAAAAAAAAAACAAAAACAAAACAAAAACAAAAAACCACAAACAAAACAAAACAAAAACAACAACAACAACAAAAAACAGAAAATAAACAAACTAAAAAACCCAACAAAATGACAAAAAAACCTCTAAAAAGGATTATATCATAATGTGGCCCTATAATATACGTAAAGAGAGCTTAATTGTGATTATTGTTTCTGATTTGTATTATAGTAGTACCCAGCTAATACAATGATAGTAAGAGTTTATGTGCAGATAACATTATGATAAATTTTGCTGGATTTCTATGAACATTCATCTCCTAGCTAGCCAGGAAGATTAGTTTAATTCCTTCCTCAGCATCACTTGCTATTGGAAGTGTTACACTTGTCAAGTTACATTTCTATTTTGCCATGCTTGCCACAAGAATGTTCTTTATGCATCTCCTCTTGTGTCTTCTGTGCCTCCATACAACATCACCAAATCAAGTGAAAATTCAGCTCTGTCATGGTTCTTAAGGTCAGATTTGTTTAGGTCCTCTGACGTGTAACCACATGAATTCCAGTCTCACAAACTACTTATAGGCACATGTGAAAAATATTAGCATAATGGCATAACTGCAAAACAAATATAGGAAAAACCTTGTACAAGGTAAATGTCTAAGAAGGGGTCAGAAATTATTTAGCTTTCTTTGTTAATCTAACGCCTTCAGTCCTTTTGCTATTTAAAAGAATGTTGGAAGCTTGAACTTTAAGCCTGAAATAACAATATGCTTAAATACACTTCAAAGATTACTGCAGCTAAGATGATTACCACAAAATATTCATTCACTTACTTCACCTAACTTGTAGTCCAAAATTCCAGTCCTCAAAAAGGTTACAAATCTTTCATCAAAATATTTTTTTTTCTTTAAATACTCTCAAATGCCTGAAATTCTGCTTCTAGTCCTTCTCTGGAGTAACTATAACCTCACAGTCGCAATATTTCATCTCAAGTTTCTGTGGTCCTGACATAGAATCATAGTCTTGTTCTGGTTGGAAAAGACCTCCAAGATCATCGAATCCAACCCTTAACCCAGCACTGCCATGTTCACTGCTAAACAATGTTCTTAAATGCCATATCCACACATGTTTTGAAAACTTCCAGT
>NW_016692282.1:0-2944 GCF_001604755.1 Lepidothrix coronata | reverse complement strand
AAATGCTTAATCCTGTAGTTTCAGACATTAATGTCCATGTCCTGGCCTGGTATAAATACAGCTCCAATGTCTTCAGTTACCTCACTCCAGTCTAGGGACAGGCTGAGTTTAGCCTTCTACTTTTTTGTTGATGTTGTTGTTGAAATGAAGTGACTCTGCCAGTTGTCAAATGTGATTTCTTTTTGTATTTGTTTTTTCTATACAACCAAATATTATGTAGACCAAATTAGACTGGGATGTAACAGCGTGTTCAGCAAATTTTGGCATACTATAGGTTTATGAAAGCAGGCACAACACGCTGACATCAAATCCAGTTACCATGTCGAATATTGCATTGTGATTTTACTGCAAAGATAAATAGAACAAAGGACTTTTATCAGCTCAATCCAAATGTGCTTTGCTGGTAATTCTAAACATTGAACAAATCTTGCTGTGTACTCTGTTTTGCAATATATCACAGGAGCTATTTACTATACAGATAGATAGCAACTATCAAATCCAAGGAATTATAGTTTCTGCTACCCCAGGACAGGTTCTACGATAGCTTGATACATTCTGAATTGTAAATCCAGTGGCAATAGACTGACAAGACTGACCTTCCACATTAATGGAAACATGCAAGAAGCAACTTGTTTTTTCACATACTTTGCATTACTTCCAGGGGATGATCCACTGACAAGAAACTGCATGGTTGGAATGATGTCCTCTTATGTAGTGTATCAACAAGACTACTTCTGAATTTTTGAATTTGGTGTTATCAGTTTTCTTAGGAATAATAACCATTGCAGATTTCTCTTTTGACATTGAAACATGGCACTAAATAGCCAGTACCTCTGCTGTTCTTACATTTAACAGCAAAGCAAGCTAAGGAAAATAGCCTAAATTAAAAATTTAGGGCATTAGGATCTGTCCTGCAAATTGATAGTAAATAACTATTTACAAAACATTCAATAGCAGGGGCTTGAATGAAATGTAGACAATTCTTAAGACTTTTATCTAATATCCTAAGCTGTGCAGTGCTAATGAATGTTTACAATTACCATGAATTTTAACTACCACTCAGCTCTATTTTTAATTGATTTGTTTACAAAATGCATGTGTTAGTCATATTAATGTCATATTTTATCATTTTCAAAATTACCTGATGGCAGTTGAGAAACTGTAGATGGAACAGCTTGTTTCTGTCTGGCACTAAGACTTGTTAAAGAATTAGTCTAAGAAACAACCAGACGTTCAGAGCATCTTCAAAGCATACGATTCTCCACTACCTATTAAGCCGATGCAGCCGGTGAGGCTAACATACACCAGTACAGATGGAAGTGAAAGATACTACCTAGTTCTGCTATTTCCAGTCTGAAGTGTTCCTTTTTGTTGTCACTGAGCTTGGTTGCAAATATCAGAGTCTATAATTGAGTTCCATTTAAATACGATTATATTAATCCTTTTACATGTTTGCTCCTTTGTACCTCTGTGAACAAATGAATTAATTTTGACAGAGCAGAAATGTAACTGCTAGATACAGAGCATGGATTAAAAAGGAATCAGAGCTCCTTTTCCCATAATGTTCCTTACTTTTAACCAGGAGGTATTTATGCAAAAGCACTATTCAATTATGTCCTTTGTAGACTGGAAGGGAGAAACTAGTCAAATGTTGCACAATCTTTGTCAATTAGTGTGAGTGTGGAAGAGCTGGAATCGAGTGGCAGCAAGACAGCACTGAAGCATGTTGCTTTTAAGTCCTCTCAATTCTTTACTTTGGATCAAAACCAAATTCCACTGCACTCATCTGATGGGGGTAGCTGATATCCTTACTAAATGAAGTACATACGCCTTTCTGAAGGTCTGACTCCATGCACCTGTCATTCTTCTGATTTTATTCATCAGGCAATCGCTGTGTTCCTGGAGCATGACAAACAGCAGCAAAATTCATTCCATGACCTTGACAATGAAAGTAGGAAAGCAGAGAAACCTTGAAAAATGCTGGGTTTAACAATCACTCTGTTTTAGCAGCTTAATAATTTAGTGGCTAGATAAAACTAACTAAATATGTTTCTTTTTTAAGTTTTTGCTGAAAAATAAGGAAAAAATTTCAGCTTTCAATGCAGAAAGTGTATTTTGACACTCCTTTACCTTTTTTTTTTGTTTTACTATTGTATACATCTTGGATGAAAATGAGTTCTTTCCCTCAGTGACTTATAGAACTACTCTTAATATTTTATGTTGAAGGAGGAATCAAATTCATAAATAATAAATCTAAACTTTCTAGGTGGAACACACAAGAATATAATGAGTTTCTGTGAGAAATCACAGATTTAATGCAATAATGCAGTATGTTATTGTCAGTTATACTCATTTGCTACTATTGCATGAGAATAAATTATCAGTCGTTAATGTACGCATTCAGATGAAGATAATTACTGTGTTCTTCACTGATTTTTTCTACATCACTTAGCAGGAATGCAAATTGTAGAGATTAAAAAATGAACAAGTGTACTGCAGACAGTGGGGTCAAAATGAACAATGTATGATAAAATATTTTGTATTATTTCATAGAATCCATTCAGTTATATCTGAAAGCCAAAGCCATAACCACAATTAAATAAAATGAGGGGAGCAATTTGATAAAAAAATAAAAAATTATCTCAGAATAAAATATTGAAAGTAAAGGGCAAAAAAACCCCAGTCATTAAGGAACCAAGCTCAATAGAAGGGTCTCAAAAGAAAGGATGTGTAGAACTCAAAAATAGGTGCTTGCTAGCACATTCAGGCTGAGTTTCAGAAGACCTGAAACACTCGTGTCCTGTGTTGAACAGGGACGAACAAAACAAAAGCATGGGTTCATCTGTATAACAGACAGGTGAAAATGTGTTCTACCTGTATTCCAGACCTTTCAAAAATTATGGAACTGAGTTACTATAGACCTGAAACTCATACTGACATTATA
>NW_016692281.1:0-2948 GCF_001604755.1 Lepidothrix coronata | reverse complement strand
ACAAGACGTATTTCTTATTATACTGCTGCCTCATTTAGATGAGAGCCAAGTGTGCCCATTATTCCAGAGTCTGCCCAGCCTGCCTGCGTTGGTTTCTGTATTGGCACATAATCTGGGACAGGCACAGAATTTTAGTGACTAGGCATTATATGCAGATGCAAGGTATGCAATGTCGAGATTTGTTACGGCAAACAAGAGTAAGAAGTTGAAAATACAAGAGACTGCAGTGGTGGGGTCTCCTCTGTAAAGTTGTTTTAGGAATGCAGTTGTGATAGTCCTTTCATTCTTCTCTGAACCTAAATCCATGTGTTTAACCATTCTGAACATAATTCAGATAAGACGACATCGTTTAAGGTGTGTTTCTATTGTGTTAAAAATGAGATAATTCCATTTTAAATATTATTTTAAGGTATTTTATATCCTCAATTATAGCATGAGAGTGTCTTGCAGTCATTAATTGGCAGCTTGTCAGAGCAATTCTGTGAGGGAGTGGAGCATGTGATTACCACCCCCTTAATTTTACTACTGGGAAAGAGATACAGATTGGGTAACAGTTTCATTATAATTCCATTTCTTCCATTTTCCCAGGTTCCTGTAATTTTAATTTTTTAATTTAGTAATCTGATGTTTGCGTAGTGAGAAAATGGAGATTGGGGTTTTTCCCCCTATGGTTTTCAAAGAGACTAACAAATCCCAAAGCAACAAAAAAACCCTTGGTCTTTTTGCCTCTTTGTCCCAGGATTTGGAATTGAAAACAAATGAATTTGGGAAACTGGGTGAGAGGCTGGTTGCTTTGTGGGTGGATGGGGGTTTGTTTGCTCTTTTTCAGAAACAAGAAATCAAAAAAAGAGGAGGTTTAGATTCCTGCTGCTCAAAAGTTTGGGTTTTGAACTACCTATTTGTGGGCATGAAGCTCTCGTTTCTGGAAGTTTTTTCTTCACTCTGGCTACCAGGAATTAAATTATAGAATTGCTTATTTTGGAATAGTGTGCCTTCATTCCCATGCTTTCCTTTATTATCCACACTGTTTGTCTGTGACAAGTTCCTAACCTGTGCCTGCATGTGTTTGGGTGCCATCACTGCCTTATTTTATAGCTGTATTTTATTACTAGCAAGACAGCAGAGGAGGGGTAGAATTAAACAGAAAAAACAACCAAAACTTGTGCACAGCCTTTCATCAACCTGGAGCCCAGAAGTAGAGGGTTCCTTCTTCCACACATTGTCTGGAGTTTGGTGGTCATGCCCAACTTGCAGCCTTTTTATCACTGTGATGTCTGCAGATCTCTTAAACGTATTTTTCATTTAAGAAAGGAATGAGCTCTTTCATGCTGGCTTGAGTCAGCTGCAATTATTGCGCATTGGATCAAATTTTATGTGCAGGAGTGGGAGCTACATCCGTGTCTGAAAGCCAGCGGTGCTCCAGGGGCAAACAGCTGCTGAGAACTCCTGGGAGCAGGAGGCTTCTTGTTGGAGCATGCCGAGAGTAACAGGGATCCCAGCTCCTGGTTCCCCAGCAGCAGAACCCTGTTCAAAGGGCATACCCCCAGTCCAAGGGTGAAAACAAGCCTCTCCATAGGGCATCATAGAGTTGCAGGGGTGCCTAGGACTCCCATCAGAGTGATCACATCCTAGGAGTTACAGCTCCATGGAACAAAAGGAAAAAAAGCACCTTTTCAAGAAGCCAGACCCGTTCTGATTCCTCAGAGTCATCAAAGGGATGCACTCCACACCACAGGAATGGGAAGGAATGCATGGGAATCAACCTGAATAGCAGGAGCAGAGAGTTTACCTTGTGGCATCCTGACATGAAAGGGAGGAGCGTGTACAAATCTTACCATCAGGCTGAAAAGTTCATGTGTAGGTAACTAAGCAAGGCATGTACATGCCAAATAAATCCCTAGGGTAGACAGACTGGTATGATGAGAGAATCAGGATGCAAAGTATAAGATACACAGCTGATGGGAATTTGCCTTAGAATGCACAGATTGTGTTTTAATCAGTTCTGGACTTTTTTCCTTGGAAAATCCCAAATTCCCAATATTATGAAATGGAGCAGATTCATGTTCGAGGGTGTGTCAAGTTACTCACCACTAGAGTAGGAGGAGTGAAAGCTTCCCTAGGGTTATTTCTGACAACATTTGCTCATTTTCAATTCAGAGATGGAAGAGAAGCCACAATTTAGGGAATGTGTTCGTAATTCGTAGGATCATTCAACGGAAAAGGCAGACACCTTGACAGACAGAAGAGATCTACAGAGGATGAGAGAGCTGTGTGGAGTTGGCTGATAACAAACCAAATGGGAGGATGGCTCTGAAGCTCCATCCCACACCTCAGGCAGGGCTAAAAGTGAGATACCTTGAATTCAGTGCAATACAGGATCTACTGATGGTAGTCGGTTACGACTGCTTTTATAAATAATGGGGTAGACCTCACTTTTTAACAATATAGGATGCCCATTTTTGATGTAAATGTCTAGTGGTCAGAGCTCTTGCCTGGGAAGGACCTTTCTAAGACCTTTTAACAATGTGATAGCCAACACTAATTCACTGCTCCTGTTTGTTGCAGGTGAATTGAGAACATCCACGACATCACCAATTTTCCAATCTGATGAAAATGCCAGTGATGCACCTCCCTCAGTGTTCCACCTTCGGGGTGTTACATACTCCCAGTCTTGGGAAGGTTCTCAGGAAAAGAGCACATGATGATACTCAGAACAACTTGCTTGCCTTACTGCTGCGCCCTTTTCCAGGTAGTACAACCTGTGCATCCCAGGGCGATTCAGAACCTGTATGACAAGTATTTTGGATGTAGCTGGTGGTTCTGCCGCCTCTCGCTCCCAGGGTAGAGCGAGCACTGCTGCTCTTCTTGATGACACAGGAAGTGCTCAGAATTATGTGGGTGTCTGTGGCATTTCACAGAATCACAGAATATCCTGAGTTGGAAGAAAC
>NW_016692280.1:0-2948 GCF_001604755.1 Lepidothrix coronata | reverse complement strand
TCTGTATTATTATAAATTCAGCGACAAGTATTTACCTCTATCCTTAAATAACTCTTGTTTCTTCTTTCCAGACATCTGTATTATTATAAATTCAGTGACAAGTACTTACTTTTATGCCTAAATAACTCTGGTTTCCCCTTTCATGCTTTTTGGCGCATGATTAATAAAGCTTTAGGTATTTAGTGAACCTGAAAGTCACTGTAAATTGGAGGATAAGTCAAGAGCTTCCACAAAGCATGAAGGCAAAGAACCAAGTTCGTGTAAATGACATCATTTTCATCATTCAGTACAAAGAAATGAATTGTAATTGTCCCATAAGGAGTAGCATGTTAGATGAATATATAAATGAGTAGCCATACATACAACATGATTTTAGGTTCTTCTTTCACACTGAGTATTTGATGGCAAATCTGCTTGAGTTTATGGTTTTTTTTTCTAAGGGGATGGGAGGAGTCCTGTCACTTGGAATTACTTGGCTTTGTAGCAGAGCATGTATGTGCTGCAGGGCTGGTGGCTGAGAGCATCAGTGTTCCCAGCTGGATAACAGCTTGATATAATAGTTTTTGTGCTGTCTATTGGCTTAGATCTGACTTGGGGTGGGTAGGCGGGGGGATATTAACCAAAAGGATTTTTTTGTCATCTCTGAATGTGGTAAGGAAAAATTGGTTTTGCCCTTGTGTGGCAGTTTTTAGACGGTATTTTATTTTTAGATTAGCTTTTTTGAGACTTCCAGTGCAGTACAAAGAAAAGCCCCTTAAAGATAATAGCACCTGTGTGCTCATGAGGTGTCAGCTGTGCCTTATGGACCATTAGCTAAAGCCTCAGGTCCTGCTGGCCTGCCAGGCACTCCTGGCATTGGAGTTGAAAGGATGGCCTTCATCTGTAGTCAGCTCACCTGAGATGGCATTGTCCATGGGGTTGCAGCTGGGTGGCCTGAAGAAGCACTAAATTTCTCAGGAGAGGATGGTACCATATGGACTGTTCTGCTTATGATGGCAGTTCCCTGATCAACTTCACTTTCCATGGGAATTTTCCATAGGCAGCCCTTAGAATGGCTGACAGTGCTTCTGGAAAGGCAGGTCTGTATTTGAGACTTGCATAATTTATTCTTAGCCTGAGGTATTAGGTAAACTAGAGTTAAATTATTAATATATCTTTATCAAAATGTGTTTGAAATAGGAGCTTGCCTTTAAAATAAAACATCCAGTAGGTATGTTTTGATGATGGTTTTTTGGTCTGGGGTGGGAGATGGGGGAAGGGTTGGTTGAGAATTTGCCATTTTATAGTTTGGCTACAAATTACTCAAATGTATATTTGAAAGTAGCATATTAGACAAGCCTGATAATTAAAAAAAAAAATAATGAAAAAAATCCAAACCCACCAAAGCGAACAAACCAAAGCGCCATAATGTCCTGTTAAATATGGTCTCACAAGTTGTTGAGTGCAGAGTCAAATGATCATGCAGCATCATGCTTTTGATTTTTCTCTCACCTCTTCTTTGCTCCTTTGTGATTGACTTAGAGGAGTGGTAGTGGTGGGAGGGGAGGCTTTAGGGGTTTGTTTTCTGTGCCTCTCTATTCTGGGAGTCAGCACTTGGGTAACTCTCAGGACTGTTGTTTTGATCTTGTAGACCAATCTTGTCCTTCTAGGAAGAGTATGCATTAGTGAGGGATACATTCCCTATGGGATTATAGGAAGGATTGATGTTATGAAGATGTTATGAAGAACTCTTTCGTGTTATGAAGAACTTTCTCAAGTGCATAAGCATTTTTATTTTTTACTTCATTAATAGCAAAAGACAATTTGTTTTAAAAGATGGTTTTTTGGGATAGACATCAGGTAAGTCACTTCACTAGTGTAATGTTTTGAATCTCTTGTTTCTACCAGAGTGAATGTAATGTCTCACATCTGGTATGTTCAGCCTTTGATTGGTCACTTGCTTTCACTGAGTTCATTAAAATGATATTAAAACTTAAAACTACTTTTGTTTCAAAGTGCCTATAGAGTTTGGAAATGCCTGTTTTTTTAATTTATTTTTTTTTAATTCCAATCTGTAACATTTTGTTTTAAAAAAATAATTTTTGAAAAGCTTAACTGACTTTCTGGTTCCAGGAAAAAGAATGGGAGGTTTTCAAGTTTTCAAGTTTCATTCATTGTGAACTTATGAACCATTTTGATTCTTTACCAATAATTTGAAGTGCAATTCTGTATGTTTCTCAGTGAAGCACTATTTTCACTGTATTGTATGATTAATATTTTAAAGCAGTTTGTTTGACCTCTAGTGTTGAGCTATGAAATTGCACCCTATTGACCTCAAAATATTTTACATTTCAGAAAAACCGGTTTCTCCCAAATCAGGTACATTGAAGAGTCCACCTAAAGGCTTTGATACTTCTGCAATTAACAAAAGCTATTACAATGTGGTGAGTGATCATTTTTCCTCCATGGGAGCTGTTATATACAGTAGAATGTCATTTAACTAAATGCTCTTATCTGCACAGAAAAAAGGCAGTCTTGTCAGAAAGTGCCAAAACTAGATAGGGGTGTTAGTGGATTCTCATGTAAACAAGTTCATCATTAGTTTAATAGAATATCACACAGATTCTTAAGCATGATGCAAAATTATAGTCTAAAGCAAGTGAATAATAGGCATTTATGTAATATTATGCTAATTTCACTTAGTTTGCTAGTTGTTAATTTCCCTGTTCTCCCCATCTCCCAAATATGCAATTAGTGTTCCCCAATCTCTGTGAATTACTGAAATTCTGCTGTGTTAAAATGCTTAAGAATACTGTTGTCCTTTTTGTTGAATAAGAGATTGAACATTTTGAAACAATTTGCTTCCTTTGTATTCATGCTTATAAATCAACTCTATTATTAACTTTAGGAACCACTCCCTTACACTGGTGGATAGATTTCATAGCAAAGCGGTACAGCCAGAGTCAGCT
>NW_016692279.1:0-2948 GCF_001604755.1 Lepidothrix coronata | reverse complement strand
ATGATAGTGTCATTTTCTGTGTTGGTAATGTAGTGCTTCTCTGTGAAATCCTTTATGCGGTGAGCAGTGTGTGTCACTTGCTAACCACACAAACAGACAGATCCAAGATCACATAAATCTGCACATCAGCACCTTCATTCAAATCAGCGGGGCTATTCAGTTGCAACTAGCTGCAGATTTAGCCCATTTACTTTATAAATCAATGCAGTTTTCTTTTGAGATGAAAGATGCATTAAAAATCTAAGTTTATTGTTTTTTCATAACTCTGTAGTCTTCTGGTGAAAAATGCAGTAAGTGAGTTATCTTCCTGAATACTGTGTATTAGCTTTGTTGAGAACTGACTTTTTTAAATCTTTGCAGGCATATTATTATTATTGCCAGTGCTATTGTTATTGTTATTGTTTTTATTATTACTGTCATCATTAGCAGTTTTTAAAACTATTCTTAATAGTCTGTAAAAGCTATACAAAGAAATTTCATGACACTTGCAATAAATATTTAGAGAAATTCCTATCCACAGCATTAAAGGAACTGAGGAGGAAAGGGCCCATTTGTAAAGCCTGTATGCAAACCATTTGTATGCAAATCACTTAGGTATTTCTCACAAAGAGAACTCTAGTGAATGCATCTATAAGGGCAGTGTAGGATCATGCTGAGCTTGTGGAAACTTTGGCTGAGAAGAAATCAATGCCTTTCTGTTGCTACTGGCCATCCAAGATAACACATGGTGGGTTGGAGGGACATGAAATTTGTCTTTGTGCATAGAAATCCCAAAGATTTCAAGAAGTTTCAAGATGAGAGGAGCACAATGGTTTGGGATTAGCATCCCCTAGCTGATCATGGGGTCAGTGGGAGTGCTTAGACTAGTAGCACAGCTGAGGCAGAGAGACCAAGACTGTGGGTATATTTGTGTACTGCTAGACTGGGTAGGTTAGTGGCTTTTAAAGAGTGGATTTTAAAGATTTGTCTTTCATCCTCAAAAATGCAAAATATTTCGCTTAGGAGTCTTGGCTGATTCCTGTTAGGGAAAATTTTTTCCATAGATTTGCATCAAAATTGTCTGTGTTCAACTACTTCCAAAAAATAATACTCTGAGGGGAATGTGTATTAAATAGTCATTATACTCCAACTATTACTAACATATTGCATTATTAACAATATTATCATAATACTATCTTATTAAAATCAATATATCAGTAGAATGACTTTCCCAACCTTCATTGCCGCACACTGTGAAGGGCTTTCTGGGCTGTAGGAAGCAGCAATCATTTTAACACAGAATTTCATACCACTTCATGGCTGTTATGTGAGCATTTGCAGTATCTGTCTCTATTGTATGAATATCCTAGGTTTTTTGGATCTTCTGTGCTTTGGGCTATGTATGCATCCCTAAGACAGTCCTAAAGAATTTTCCAGTAAGGTAAAATCTGTAAATTTGCACGTAGGGGCTTTACATGATTTTGAATATCTCAGCATACTTTGAATTGGGAGCTGCTTTTAGTGGGAAGTGGGACAAGATATCTTAAAGAGGTCTGTTCCAACCTAAATTATTCTATGATTTTGTTACTTGGTATGGCTATAACAGTGCACAAATTAATTATTTCCTTGCAAGCTGAGTGAACTCTGTTAAGAATGTGATACACTGGAAAGTACCATGAGATTGTGTGAGCGGGTCTGCCCTGGAACTACTGCCTAACCAAGGTGAATCCAGTCTCTTTCCTCCATTCCTAGCTGATCATCCACTTCTGAAGTTCCTTTTGCTGTTGTTTTGGCACTTATCTTGTCTGACAAGATGGTCATTTCAGCTCCTTGAAATCTACATTTTTTTAAGTTCTGTCCTGTAGCCCTCACTGGCGAGCAGTATATCTTTTAATGATGTCATGTTCTGGTGGGTCAGATCTAGCATTTCTGTGTTGACAAGCCACAGGCACAGCATGTGACTTGCCTGATGCTCACCAGGGGAAAGGAATCACACTGTATTCCCTTTCTAGCTGATTATGATATATCCAAACAGAAGCAGCATTTGCTTGGGAGAGTTGCTAGTTTGTACCATTTAAATCAGAGACAAGATATTTTTGTGGGTCCAGAGAAGGGCTTTATGTTGTTCCAGCTCTGACTCATAATTATTACCCCTGCCACTTCATCTCCTGTGCTAGGCATATCTCCAAACCTACATTGAGAGAAATAACCTTTTTGCTTCACAGCCCTGCATCACTTTAGTAAACTCATTATGTGTGTATGTGTGCAGAAACTCATTTATAGACGGGGATCATTAAGTTTGTACTGGTAGACATATATTTGTGTAGATACAGCTACATGTATGTATATAAATATGTATGTATTTCTACATATGTATACTTAATGACCCATATATATCTCTGCATGCATAACTGGGCATTAACATTTTCAGTGAGCTAAAAGTTGATCTGTCAACATTGCTCTGACTTCTGCCCTTGGCTATGTGTGTTAGAAAATGTTCCTGGTTGTAAATGAATAGGTTACGAGTCCTGGTCCTTTCTACCACCTTTTTGTTTACGTGGCCATGCAGCTTTACCAGAGATGAAGTGGGAGCAGTTTTTTCCAGGAGACCCATAAAATAACTGGCAATCCATCATTGGCTGGCAGAAGAGTGAGGCAGAATGAATAAGTAATTGAGAAATGTTGGAAAAGGTGAGATGGATGCCAGGGGAGGTTTGAGGTGAGAGAGAAAGTATTAAAAGCACAGGCCATACTGAGTCAGACCAGAGATCCCTCTATCTTAGTCCCATGTTCCAACAGTGGCAAGTAGAGGATGCTAGAAATATATATTAACAAAAACCTAAAAATATGATTACCTTATACACATCTCACGTTTACAGGGATTTGCAAATAAGTGGCTTTCTTGTTCAAACATGACATTCTTTGTATTTCTAAGACATTCATGAGGTGGTGTTTTTTTTTTATTTTTG
>NW_016692278.1:0-2948 GCF_001604755.1 Lepidothrix coronata | reverse complement strand
GGCTTGCTCTTACATTCCTTATTAAAGGGAAGTTTTACAATGTCTGAGTGGGGAAAAAAAGACAGTGATTCTGGGTCTTATCCTCATCCTTCGTAGTGCATATCAGAAGTAATTCCACCAAATGCAAGCTGACTTAACATGTAAGAGGATTTCAGAATCAAGGTTATTAATAAAAAATTATAATTATTATGAATACCTAGTATTGATTTGATATCAAAACTCTCCTATTCTAAGCAATTTTCTCAGTGTACCTGTAAATGTTTTACTAAATATGTGCTGACTTTATTAGAAAGCCAACTAAACAACCTAGTAAGGGAATAACATCGACTGTATGGACTTCTACCAGCCCAGCCACAACAGCTTAATAGAAAAATACAACTCTAGGCCTGCATGACCTGTTGTGATGACACTGTCCATTCCCTAGCAGGATTGACACAAATCAAACACATTTGAGATGTTGGTGACTCAACCCTGAAATAGAGCCCGTAAGTAAATTCGGACTTGTAGAGAGAATTGTTATAGCTGATATTGGACTGTACAAACTGTTTGTTTCATAAAGCTCTTCCTGTTAATCATCATGCATTTCTATTGAATGGGTTTTTGACAATGTTTAATAACATTGTAGGTGAAAAGCCTAAGACGGTTCAAATTAAAGATAAGATTGACTCATTCTAGCACAGGCTTAAATGATCCTGTGTTTTTCCAACAAGTCTGTTTCTCAGTAGTAACACTTTTCTGTTCAATGTACTCCCCATGGTAATGGAAAGCAAAGTCAAGAGAATTTTCCATACTACATGAATAAAACCCACTATGCATGATGTGGTTAAGCACAAAATTAGGAAATTACTTGCCTCTAGAAAAAAAGACAACATATAAGAAAGTAGACACTAGGCAATATCTGTAACAAACAGCAAGTGATTATTCTGTTCAAGTGCAAATCTGTCACTTCATAACTGGGTCAGGTACAGACCTACACATTCTCCATGGTAGAATATTCATGATAAAAAGAGACATTACTCAGTCTCTCGTGTTTGGAATATACTTAACTGAGTCAGAGGATCACTAGTGCCTGCAGAGTATGAACACCCAGATACAGGACTTTGGCAGGGGCCTCTGAACATACACTTGGAGAGCAGTTCCAGTTTTCAAGCTCTTCAGAGATAGTTTACTGGACACATGTAGTTTCCCAGAAATATCCTTTGTTTTTAATGGGAAATGGCATCCATGACTTCAGACTGTCTCACAATCCTAAAAAATCATCCATTTCTCATTCAACTGGAGGGTTTCTGGGTAGTTCCAGGCTGGATTATGAATTCCCTATTTGTGAGGGCCAAGGTTCAATCTTGCTAATAGATTTGTGAAACAAAGAGGAAATGCACTTTCTCTTAGAGCTCAACATACAGTACTTCACTTTGGGATTTTAACTCTTCAAGACTATAAAAACATAGACAGAAATAGGCAGAGAAAGACTCTTCACAGGAATCTGAAATGAAATACAGAGAAAAGACTAAATAAAATAGATGTGCGCACTCATGTTCTTTATTCTCCATCAGTTTTCCCACTAATCCAGAGATATTTAGGCTCTAATCAGAGCTAAGATGATTAGGATTCCCCTGCACTTTACTAATTTTTTTAATTATGACTCTTCCATTCACAGTTTACATGTTTTCATTTAACTTCCTTGAATCTATAGCTAAACTTTCCCTCCTCCTGTCATTATAATTAATCTTCCTGTGCCCAAGCTACCTTATATTCCAAGAGACATAGGCACACACATATTCTCCTGGGATTTTAAAGACAAGGATCAACATATTACTCCTCTGCTGGTTCAGACTTTTCCACCTGAAAAGAAATTATGGTTCTGTTCCTCACATCTTTAGTCATTACACTGTCCCAACATACTTCTGTCAAAGCGGTTGTCCATTAAGACTTTACCCATGACCTTGACTTCTCCTTCATCCAGCAGATGTGCAGGAGCTGAAGTTGTCAACTGACTGACCCTATGTTGAAGACACTAGCTGTATAACAGTATGATGGTAAGACAACCATAATCTAAAATTCATAAATAGCAGTTTCTAAAAATCATCATATCCTTGAACTAGACCATGACAATAAAGAACAATCAGTGGAACTACTATTACAGTAATACTCGTTATCTCCTTCTTTCTATAAGGCTTTCTGTGGACCTAAGTGAAGAGATCGTGAAGAGGAATATTTTCTTCCTTTCAGTGTGGGCTGTTGTGAGAAGGAGAGAGATGTGTGTATTTTGTGGTTACTTTACTTCTTTTTATTGGGTTTGCATGGCAAGGTTTTGGTAGTGGGAGGGCTGCAGGGGTGGCTTCTATGAGAAGCTGCCAGAAGCTTCCCCTATGTCACATAGAGCCAATGCCATCTGGCTCCAAGACAGACCTGCTGCTGGCCAAGACTGAACCCATCAGGGACAGTGCTAGCACCACGAGTATGGGATAACATATTTAAGACAAGGAACCTGCTGGAACAGGCTCCTGGCAGAAACTGTGAATCTGTTGGGAGAGGAGCTCATGCTGCAGCAGGATTGCTGGCAGGTGACCCTGTGAGTGACCCATGCTGGAGCAGTCTGTTACTGAAGGACTGTAACCTGTGGAACAGATCCATTCTGGAGCAGCCTGTGAATGCAATCTGTGGGAAGGACCCATGTTGAAGAAGTTCATGGAAGACTATCTCCCATAGGAGGGACCCCACACTGGATCACGTGAAGTGTGAGGAGGAAGGAGACAACGAGTGTTGAACTGACTTCAATCCTCATTCTCTGTCCCCTTCTGCCACTGCAGGGGAGGAGGAATAGCAATCATTAGTGAAGTTGAGCCCAGGGGGAAGGAGG
The DNA here is from genome assembly GCF_001604755.1 of Lepidothrix coronata. Taxonomy (NCBI): domain Eukaryota; kingdom Metazoa; phylum Chordata; class Aves; order Passeriformes; family Pipridae; genus Lepidothrix; species Lepidothrix coronata. Next base: position 88 of record NW_016692278.1, on the reverse strand, counting down.
GGTGGGGGAAAGGTGAGGGCGGGAAGTGTTTGAAGTGTTAGGTTTTATTATCTCATTCATCATCATCATCATCATCATGGCCAGTCTT
>NW_016692277.1:0-2949 GCF_001604755.1 Lepidothrix coronata | reverse complement strand
TACAGGGTGACTCAGAGGTTTTTCAGGGTGAAAGAGCGGCTGCTCATCCATGTTGTCAGGAGAAGCAGATCCAGTCTTGGCTGCACATGCCCATTCCCTCTACACTGAGCCAATGATGGGGAGGAGGAATATGTGTTTCTCACTCTCCAAGCACGAGGAGCAGCACTCTAAGAGCTGGACTAACAGCAAGGGGGGGAGCAGCTTGATACCTGTAACCTTCACTTGAAAATTAATTTGGGTTTGTTGACCTTATGCAATCCTGTGACATTACCATTATTGTCTGACATAATCAACTGTGGATAGACAAAAGAAATTTTTTAAGTCCTCTCTCCAGCACACACACACATCTTAGGGAAATGAATGAAAGGCATATGAGTGACCTTGTGGGTCTGATCCCTGCTGAATTTCAGGAATCAAAAACCCTATGAGGTGCAGGATTCTTCAAAAGAAATGTCGACATTTCTATTTAGCAAGATAGACTTAAGTATGTAGCAATATGCAGTAAGTGAAGGAAGTAGGGAAGGCACCCTGCTGGACCTGTTTGCAAACAGTGAAGTGCTGGTAGGCAAAGTGATGGCTGGAGGCCATGCTGGGCACAGTGATCACAAATGATAGAATTTTTGATTGTTGCGGAAGGAGGAGGGTCAACAGAACTGCCGTCTTGGACTTCCAGAATGCAGACTTTGGTCTGTTTAGGAGAGTCCCTTAAGAGGCAATTCTGAAGAGCAAAGAAGTCCGGGAAGGCTGGACATTATTCAAGAAGGAGATCATACAGGCTCAGGAGCAGTCTGTCTCCATGTGCCAAAAGTAAAGCCACTGGGGAAGACCAACCTGGCTGAACGGAAGGTTTTTTGGTTGGAACTCGAGGTACAAAATGCCCCTTTGAAAGAAGGGGCAGCAACTCGAGCGGACTACACCTTTATTGGATGCAGGGGAAACATAGTGACAAAGGAAAATGATGAGGTATTTAATGCCTTCTTTGCCTCAGTCTTTGATAGTAAGACCAGTCATTCTCCAGGTACCCAGCCCCCTGAGCTGGAAGATGGGAACAGGGAGCAGAATGAACATACAACTCATGATTACTGGAAATTCCTTTGTCATCTTTTGTCCACTTTGTGACCAGTAATTTCCAGTCTCCTAAACTACATAATGGTATTGTGGTTTAAGAGTTTTTCATTTGGCTGCATCCTTTTTATGAAAGACGCCTTTTCCCCCTGTGCTTACTTCCTGTAAATCACCCATCTTCTTGACACAGATGGTTTCACAGCAGACAGTGAGTGAAATGGTTGTATCCTCTGAGTTTGATAGGTAATTTTTTTTGCCTGCTTTCCTTCACTCATCCATCTACCCACTCATATTCCTTTTTTTCCCTGCAAACTCACAACATATTCTCTTCCATAATTCATTATCTCAAGATGTACTTGAGCATCTGTTTATTTTTTTATTATTTTTATGCTTTCTTGATAGATTTATCAATATTTTAGCAGTTGGTTCTTCTCCTGTGCACTGCTCTCTTTTGCATTCACACAGCTGTATGCTTCCAGTGTGGGCTTTGGACCCAGGACAATACTATCCGCTGTCAACAACCACCCATAGTTGGATTATCTGAGTTGTGGAGTTTTCACACCTCAGATGCCAAGACATCTTGGGTTTAGCAGTGTTACTAGGTGAGATACGTGGCTGCACTGCTTTTGGGGCCAGCTCAGCTCTGGAAATAGCTCTGGTACTCTACAAAATCTCATCTACTCTCTCGAGCTGTATGCCCACCTGCCTGAAACAGAAGGAGATGTAGCAGGACCATCCCGGTTAGTCTGCACTGAGTCAACACCGGTTTTTAGAGGTGTAACCCGAGGCTGCTCTGGCTCTGTGCCTAACCCCTCCAAATCTGCCTCCTGAGCACAGGGAGGGCAGCGCTCACCCCACAGTGAGGGCTTGCTGGCCGTGGGAGGTCTAAGCTGGAAATTACTCCCACCACAGCACATTGCACAGCACCCTGCACTGGCTAGGGCTGTGGGCTTGACCAGTGCGTTGTAGGATGCAGAATAAACTGGGTTCCTTTTCCCATTTTTTAAATCCTGCATGAAAAAATAAGTCCCACCATACTCTTTCCCTCTTCTTCCTCACCAGTAATGTCCTGCTTTTCACATGGTCCCCTCCAAGAGTAGGCTGCTGACATAGCGAAACTCTGAAAGTGCTCAAACCAGATATAGGTAAGGGAGGACATTTGGGAACACAGATGGCAAAGCCCGAGGAGAGCAAAGGAGGAATGATATTGAGCTCAAGCCCAACCCGTTAATCACCAGGGCATAAGAAAACGAGCCATGGTGCAGGCTACAGAGCATACTTAGATCCTCTCTTCTGAATAACATATCTCTCTCCCAGTGGTAGCAGGGGTTTAGCTGGTACAGGGGCCAAAGCAGGTGCACCCAGCCTGAGGAACCAACCTGACAGTTAGAGGGTGAATTGAACATCTGCAGCATATTCTCACTTCAGGAACTAATCCCTATTTTCTTGCTGTTTAGATGGGAAATGTCTTTTCTCCATCAAAATGTTTCATTTGGAGTTCTTTTGTGTCCTCTGTCAAGCAGCTTTAGTCTATAACGGGAGCTAACAGCCCCTTAGGAATAACTTGTGATTCTATCCTCTTCCAGCTCAAATGTTCTTCTCCAGATGTTTCCCAAACTGTAGTCCACGCAGACCTCATGGTGGTCAAATACCTGATGTCTCTGTGACTCTTCCTCCAGCCATGCAAAAATAACTGCAACATGTTGGTGTTCTTCTTGGTTATGGCTGCATATGTGCCCAGAGTGAGCCCTCAGCCTAAGATGCCTTCTTTCTTTTTCAGGTGTGTGAGAAGGAGAAACTGCTCTCAGAAAGGAACCAGCTGAAAGCAAGCATGGGAGAATTGTTAGACAACTTCTCGTGTCTTTCCCAAGAAGTGTGTAGAGA
>NW_016692276.1:0-2952 GCF_001604755.1 Lepidothrix coronata | reverse complement strand
GAAGACTGGCCATACTACTACAGTTTACGTACTAAAAATCTAAAATAATTGTCTTTCTTGGGACATACCCCTTGTAAATGCAGAGGTTTCTCCTGAGCAGTAGAAGCCCAGGGAGAAAATGAGTGTGTTCCACCCCATGCCAGCCACTGTCCGTATCTCTGTGTACAGGTTGGCTGTAAGGGGAAGGCATTATCCTAATGACAGCGCTGTGGGCACTTTCCTGCCGGCTGTGCATCCAGTGGGTAGTGAGAAAGAGTGCCTGAGTGAAGAGACTCTTCTGGAGCCCGGGGCACCGTGCAGACAGACTTGAGTATTTTTCCTGGAAAGCCAGATGGGATCTGGCTGGTCTGTGCTGAGCCAAAGCCAATAAACTCTTGCTGGCCTCATGCTGATCTGTGGGTAGCTATGGATGTGTACCAGTACTTAGCTCTTCAGGCCTGCAAGCTCAAGGATCAGGCTTCATGAGTTAACTTAGTAATGCTGAACTTCCCTTGGGTGCAAAAGTGCTCAAGAAGGCATTGCATTAATTCTGTATTGTGCCAGTGTGTCCTCTTGGACCTGTGTTCAGCACCACACTGGGGGCTTGGTGTGTCCCCAGACTGTGTAGGTGTAAAACTGAGAATAGACTAGAGCAAGGTAATCCATTTGTAATGCCTATTATTTTCCAAAATTGTAGCACCTATTGTTTTCTCAGCTTACAGTACCTGTAGAGACCCCAATGAGGATGACTGTCTGCCCCGTCTAGTATGTTAACCCTTTTTGTTGAGACTAGTTGCACTGTGTTGTTGCATTTTTTAGGATATATTGCACCAATGTTTGGAACATGAGAGACTCCTGAGATGTGGTTAAATGCTGGAACAAGCTGCCCAGAACGGGTGTTGGAATCTGTGTCCTTGGAGGTGTTCAGGACTCAGCTGGATGGGACCTTGGAGCAGTCTGATCTCATTAGCCCTGCTTTGAGCTGGGGGTTAGAGTAGGTGACTTCTGAATGTCCTTTCATAAGTTACTCTGGTTCTGTGGTATTTTTAGCTCTTATTCCTCAAAGTTCCACCAGAGTGAAAAGTATCTCTCCCCTTTGGGGGTTTGTATATGGATGGCTATAGGCTCACGTACCGAGTATTTTTCTAACCAAGAAATCTAAAGGGTTTGACCCTTAATACTGTGTTAATTTAACATGCAGTAGTGGTAGCATTATCTGCTGCATTTCTTGTAACGCTTTTTTAATGCCATAAAAGCTGAAATGTCACCAAAGTGTTGTGTAGTGGAAAACAGCATAATAAAGGGTAAACCAGTCTAATTTTCTCTTCTATAAATGTATTTGAAATGTCTCCTAAATCAGAACTGTCTCTGATTTAATTAGCTGGGCCTCCCATAAGTCAGCATTACTCTTGCTGGAATAGCTAGATGCAGCTTGAGATGTATGAAGTGGAACTCTTGTGAAAAGTAGCCCTATTTAGAGGGAAAAATTATTGTTCCCAAAGCAGCCAGACTATTTAGTGAAAAATGTGCTGGATGGTAGGAGAGGCAGAAATGTCCCAGATTCCCACTAGCTGTATGCAAAACTTCAGTACATTAGGTGATGGCACAGAGAGGATGGTATGAAGAATGACACCTGGAATGGTGTTCCCTTAGAATCTTGGCTGGTGCCTCTTTAGAGGGTGTGACTGGTGAGCCACAGGCAAGTGTGTTCATGTGTGGCTCCTCTGGTCTTGGAAGATACTCAATGGAATAGTTGAGAGTTTTGGAGAGGAAAAACTAAGGAAGAGAAGGAAATACATTACACAAGATATTGCTAAAGTGGAATGATGTGGGAGGAGAACTGAGTGATTTTGAATACCAGGAGAAAAGATAGGAAAATGTGTTAAAGGGAAGAAGAGGCAGTAACCTCAATGGAGAACAAAGTTGAGGCAAATGAGATAGACAGGTATATTTAAGACCTTCAAGAACCTACTTACAGAAAGTAAACTGTTTTAGATGTCATCTTACAGTTAAATAGCACATGCAGTAAGGAATTGACTGTGTAAGTAGGTATTTAGTGTGTTCCTCAATTTACAGTTGACTTGGCAAGCAGCCGTTACCACTCTGGCTAGTAGGTCTAGTGATCTGGCTGCTATATGGGGAGTATGCGTGTGTTCATATATGTAGGGGCGGGGAGATATATATATATATTTATTTATTTATATATACACACACACATTTTCCTTTTTTTATTATACTTTTCCAAACTACTTAATTTTGCTGGAAAACGAGTGCAGCTGGAATTAGCAATGATCTGCAGATATCATTGCAGAGTTAAATTGATGTTATGACTTTGGATGGACACTGCTGAAAATGTTTGAATGACCTAAAAATAACCGCATGTAGCACAAGAGACATTGTATGTGAACTGATACTTCTTCGTGAGTCATTTCCTGCTGAAAGTGCTGCACAGAGCTAACTGCTAGAGGGGCTGTATGTATGTGATTATATATAGATGAAGTGCAGCCGTGCTTTTTTCCAGGGTTCTTTATGTAACTGTTGGTTCAGAGTGTGAGTGTGGTGATCAGTAGTCTGCCTATAAACAATTCTCAGATTTAGATATTGGCTATTGGAAATTGTAATGGTTGTCTGGGGTTGTACTCTGTGATATATATTCTCTTGAGGTTGACTATGAGAATATATGTGACCTACTTTAAAAACTCCTTAAGCAGAGGAACAGTTTGCTGCTCTCAACTGTGTTTTAATATGTAATATTTTAATAATTATTTGAATTAAGAAGATAACCAAAATGAAGCAAACTGCAAGATGGATAGATGTCTCACAAACACAGCTTGTGTGCAGCTATGATGTGCCTTCTTCAGTTTGTAGTCTGTCTTGGCCACTGAAAACTGCTGATAACAGAGAAACGTAATGAATTACTTAAGGTATCAGTGTTGACGATTTCACTGCTGGCTTTATTTTATCACCTAGGTC
>NW_016692275.1:0-2955 GCF_001604755.1 Lepidothrix coronata | reverse complement strand
CCTATAAACATCTTCAGCAGAGAACCTTTCTTGAACTAGAACCATATGAACCATCTGACAGGTGAAACACGTTATCTATTTAATCTACTGTATCACTCACAGTATTTTCTATATTTCTATATGACAGTGTAGCAGGTACTCCAGGAATAGATTAATTTCAATTTATATTAGTGCTTTACACTTGCTAGAAAGTTAAGATTGCTAAAATTCTCCCATTTTTATTTTAAAGTCTACTAGATATATTATAATTTACTAGAATAGTTAAACTTCCAAAGCTTATAAACTATGTCAAAACAAGAACATGGAAAAAATTTTGGAAGGTATAATAATAAGGAAAAGTAATGATGAAAATTCTGCTTTAAAGGAAAACGGGTTGTCTGTAACTGGGTAAGAAGAGCTATTAAATCAAATTGGTTTTAGAACTCATAATAGCTTGAGTTACTGCAATACTAAATATCCAGACAGCAATCATAACATTTGAGGGCAGAGTGGTCCTTTATTAACACTCTCACAGTTTTTTTTCCTACCTTCAACATTTTTAATATGTTTTCTTCATCATAAATAGATAAATTATTTAATCAGTTAATTTCTTGCAAAGGAATATTTTCTCATTTAGAATAAACCCTCATGTGTAATTTATGCTGTGGCTACCCTGTTTAATTTATCTCTAAGGCTTTAAGTTCTAAAATTTAGTTTTGAAGTTTTGGTGGTTTTTATATATTTTTTTTAATTTAAATTTTTAACTTATTTTTCTATAGAATGTGAATAAACCATATCAGCACAGCTCTAAGATGTGGTTTATGTTTAATCCAGGAGATGAAAGATGCAAATCTGTATTATGTCAAAAATATTTGCTGTGTAATTCTGTTAAAAAAAAAATCCAACTTTATAATATGGGAAAAAAAATTCCCAGAGCTATGCTAAAATGATGACTGTGTCTTGAGAGATTAAATTTGCTATTGCATTCATTTAGTACTGAAAAAAGTACTGTTCAGTGAATGCTTCCAAATCCACTTCCCCCTTCATTTTTACAACAATTCTGTCATAATCTCCTATATAAAAAGATGCAATTTTTTTACTGCCAACTTTCATATGAGGAGTGATAAGAAAATATCCGTGTAGCACATGTACAATTACTAATATCAAGGTGAACTCTGGCTAGTTCTAAAAGACAACAGAAATATATTATTTTTAATAGAGTTTTAGCAAGCCAGGGATATAAATAGCCCAAAGGAATGACAATATGCCCAAGTGAACTTTTTCAAAGATAGAGAAAAACATATCTCGTTATTCCTTAACGAGGTTCCATGTAGTTTTTAAAAACATTGTTTTTCTGGCCAAATTTGCCAAAATAGGTATGTCTTTATTTACATCATTTCCAACATAAGCAGTTGAACTTGACTTGAATCACCAATTAAAACATTGTGCTCTGCATCTATTTTCACATTGTTTATCAGCAGATGTCAGACTGTGTTACTCTTTTTTTATTGTTCTAAATCTGACCCAGCACATATCCCAGTGGCCTTTGGTGCCTCACGAGATAAAATTGTTCATAAAACATCCAGAACGTGCATTTTGTTATGGGAACAATTAGAGCAGGTTGACAAAAACCTCAGGCTCTTAGGGCTGTAATTGGCTGGTTTTTGAAAATTGTCACAAATTCTTTGTTTTCTTTATCATCTTCCACAATGCCAAAGCAATTATTCAAAAGACATTTTTATATCCCAGGGAAAGAGGGAATTTTTTGAGCTTCCCTCATGCCACTGTGAAGGAACTTGTGTTTCCCACGTCCTGCCTGTAAGCTTGTCATTAGGCAGCTGAGGTGGAGAGGAAGCACAATTCCTTCCACTTTCCCATTAAACTGTGGCTCAGCTGTGTTCATAGCTGTTGGGGGAGGAGGGAATTACTTTTGGAAGGTTTGTTCAGGACTGGGGAAATCAACACAAGCTTCTTTTTGTTTAGAATCCAGACCAGAACCACTGAGGAACTTTGGATGAAGCTATGCTTTGACCCTCTGAAGAAACTGTTTCCCTATGTGGATGAAGAGAATAAGAAAGGCAGACTCCATCTGCTGGCAGGGTTGTTTTGGAGAACTGGGCAAGCTGCTGTGAAGGTGCTCTTTTCTTCAGCATTGGAATAAATCAGAGGGCCTCGGGAAGCTTCCCTGAAACAAAGTAGTTCATGTTGTTGTTTGTTCAGTTTTCATTTGCTGGGATATTGTTTGAAAAGTCTGTGATCTCTGGAGACTGGGTGCTTGAAATTCAATCAAATGTGGGGAAAGAGAAGCTGGCTTGCAGAAAGTGTTTTAGTTTTTTTTTTTTTTTTGCTGGGCCAGAAGCTTGGGGTAGGGCCATGGGTTTGCAATTAAGTGTGCCACATGCTCTGTCAGTGCTGTTTAACTTTGCCTTTTGCTCTGAAAAACCCCTCTCAATAAGGCCAAGCTGTCTAAAAATGGTGTGGTGAGACCATTTGTGTTAGGTAAGGAGAGCAGCAATGATTTATGAATGACCTACTAACAATTCCTGTGTAAGGTCACACTGCAGTTTGTTCTGTGCTGACCTCAGATTTTACTCTACCATCCAGCTCAGGGGATAGACACCTGTATGAAAATTGAAATATAGCAGTGAATGTTACACTACCTTTGAGAGAACTGGAACAGAAATTGGAGGTTTCCCTAGTTCTGGAAACTGTGGTAGCAATTGGCCTCCATTGGCCTTGAAGTTACCGGAGTCCAAAATTGCATCATCGGGTATCACCAGTATGATCAGGCCTGATACTGCTGGACTGAATAGGAGACATCATCCCTCTGCCAACGGGGAGACAAAGCTGTAAACTTGGTGTGACTGGAAGATGAGGAATGGAATATTCCTGCTGGTGACTCTGGAGAGGTTTTCTTTCACTTACAGCAGAAAGAGGCGTACATTTGTCTTGTTGCATTCGTTTTTATCCACTGAA
>NW_016692274.1:0-2956 GCF_001604755.1 Lepidothrix coronata | reverse complement strand
TCACATAGCTCTGTGCAGCAAACGTCTTGGTTGGCTGACCAAGTTTTTAATCTCTTCGCAGTGCACTGTTAGGACATTGTCAATTAATGGGCAGTGTGTTCCCCAGAATAAATGAACTGATGAGAGGCAGTGACATTTGGCAAACATTTAATTCAGGTGCATGTATGCAACTAGAGCATAAGATTTGTGTTTCTTTGTTTTGTTATATAAATTCACTTCATACTTTCGTGGTAGGATACAGGTCTCATCCTTACCTTCACTGTAATAATTTTAACAGGGTTTTAAATATGCTTCCATAATTACAGTATAATTATATGTAATCAAAATAATTTAATAATGCTTAAGTACTATTTCTTATCATTTGAAAGAAACACAGGCTCAGTTCTAAACCTGATGCCCGAAGTGTACATGGAGGGAAACAATAAGCATTAGGAAGCATGGAATGACATTTCCAAGAAGCAGTTTTAAGACAAACAACAGGAAGTGTTTTTCCACACTGCATAATTCAATTGTGAAAATCATTGTCCCAGAACATGACAGACACCAAAAGCATAAACAGATTCAGAAACAGGATCAGATGAATTTCACATCAGAAAACAAGTTGCAGCTCAGATCATCTTCAAAACAACTACTTGTTTGGAGGTGAAAAGACAGGAGATGAACAGGGGAAGGCTAACTCTGACTTTTTCTTACATACTAAGTACTGGTTCCTTTCAAGGGAAGAAAACCGGACTCCACAAATGTCTCCTTTTTTTGTTTTAAGAAAAAATGGTGCTTCATTCCCACTTACCCTCCTCCTGGACTCTTCAATGGCCGAGAGCAATGCATTATCTTTTTCATTTTTCAGGAATCCCTGCAGAAAAGGAGAAACAGAGCTTCAGACAACAAATCAGCCTTGCACTCACATCAGATACATATTGCAGTACTCAGCTCTTTCAGCCCTGAGAAGTGCTCAGAGCTCTCTCCCCAGTCCACTCTCGAGAAGTTTAAAGGTCACTTTACTTCACCAGAGGTACAGTAAGATGCCCATACAGAGCAATGTGAAAATGAAAATGCATTAATCCCCTCTTTTAATATGCATTAAATCCTAGTGACATGTCCTGCCTCTATTCTCTTTTATCTCTGTGTCCCAGCATCTGCTTCCTCTTGCTCTCCATTTGAGGGAGCTGGGATGAAAGCTGCTAGGAGTGATAAGCCAAGATAAGATTGTTGGACTTGAGTATGCTGAAAAAAATAAAAGAGGCTTTGACTTGGCAGCTTCAGGCAGAAGTGGAGCTCTTGGAGGACTGATGGGAACTGTGAAAAAGAGCCTTAAAAATAGTTGAGGAAGGATGGAAATAACTAAACAGTTGGAAAGTATACAGAAAAAGTTTACCACACAGCCTCTCTCCATGCATACAGCTGGAGTAAGTAAAAAAGAAGAATTGTCTTTGTAATTTTCAGCATATCAGTAAATCTCAAAGAGGTAGTGTGTTGTGAATAGACTGATTTAGATGAGCTGTTAGCTCCTTATCTCCAAGGTTACCTTCATGACCTATACTAGGAAATATAAAATAGTTTTAACTTTAAACAAGTAGCCAGGTAAACTGCAGTAACATAGAGAAGCAACACTCAGGATACATTTATCACACCTTAACTTGAATATCTTTATTTTGCATTTTCACTGTTACATCACCAATTATACAAACCAAGTTGATTTGTACTCCCACACTTCAACTTAATCAGTATTCAGATCATAAAAAAGAAAAAGCCTTTGTCTCCCTCTGAAGTAATCAACTATAAATTATCAACTCCATTAAATGCTAATATCTTAAAAGCCTGTACACTCATTACACAGCTCTAAAACCAAAAGCTGCTAACAAACCTAGAGTGGGAACTCAATGGACCACACTTTCATAAAGAGAATACACAATTGCAGCAGTGACCAACTGAATTTGTCAGGAATCAGGAGGTTTTTGTGCCTTCCATTCTCCCCATCTTCCTGCAAAGAATCCCTGTGCTGTCATGGGGAGATTTGGGCCACTGGAAAAATATACCTATGGTAGGTCCTAGAAACAGCCTTGCAGCACAAATACATACAACCACAGGTATCACAGACTACTGATCTGGGAGTGAGGAGCATTTGAAATCCCCCCAAACTGAAGAAGTCTGGCAGGAAACTGCCCCCTCAGTGTTCTGCCTGCCCTCCTGCTGCCCAGCACCAGCACGGGGAACTGAGGGCATTGCTTCCTTTCCTTCTGAAATATGTAGAACAAGCATTTGACAGACATACATGGGACAGGCTGTGACCCCCTTCAGCCAGAAATAGAACATGACCCCTTTCTGTACATCAGGGGGAGAACAAACTGCCACGCTCCAAGACAGCCGTGCCAGCGCTTCCCCAGACACAGCCCCTGGATCGCACACGGAAGGGAGCGGTCACTCCCACCCAGCCTGGTCTACCTTTCACCAGCCACCATGCCCTGCTTTATTTTTAGGCAATGCCCACAGAGAAATCACAGTCACACTCCGAAAAGGGGAAGCTAAATCCAGATCCTTGCACACGTCTGGGGACCAGCTATTCCAGCAGCTGTCACTGAGACAAGGGTTGCTGCAGTCACCTAACTGGGCCAAGCCCCAACCTTGGCTCTGTGCAGGAGAGGTGGGGAGGGATGGGGACATGCTTTGTAAGGCTTGTCCATGTCTGCATGGGTGGAAGGACTTTGGGAGGGCAACAAGTTTGTTGGGCTTTTTTTGGGGTTTTGGATTTTTTTTGCTTCATTTCCCCACCTCCAACCTGAAGCGAGGAAAAGTTATTTGGAATTATGGAATTATAACAAGCAGTGCTTCTAGACCTTCAAAGCACACACCAACATAGGAGCCAGCTACATTTCTGATGGTAGGGACACGATGCTGCAGAGGACAGCATGCTAGCTGTATGCTAAAAACATTGTTAATTGTACAGGCAAAACCAGCC
>NW_016692273.1:0-2957 GCF_001604755.1 Lepidothrix coronata | reverse complement strand
AGAGCCCGAGACAGCTTCTCATGTGGAAGGAGAAACTAAAGGTGGGAAACAAGAATGCTCACATGGGTGAATTCTTAATCACATTTACAGGCATTTTGGGCTTGATCTCACTAGAGCCAGAATTACTTTCTCAGTGTTTCTTTGGTAGAGGTAGTAGAAACCAGCAGCTACAGACGAATTCACTCTACCCCTGGGTACTCAGACACAGCTGCCACTCAATCAGGCTGGTCTGGAAGATGAACACTTACATTACAGCTTTGGAAGTCCACTGACCCAGCCCAGCTACTGACATGTCTTTTTCAAAGCCTTACCAGGCATCAGCAAATAAAAACTGAGCTTGGAAATAGATTTGCCAGCACCAAGGTTGTTTTCCTCCCTCTCCATTAGAGTCTCTTATCTGAGGTACTAAGGAAGTGGCTTGCACAGCACTGAGCACTGCAAAACCCTGGGATTCCCATCTCTGATTTCCCCATTCAAGCACAGATGTTACCTCTTTTCCCTATTCATATCCTTGAAGAACGTCATCTAATCACATGCATTTCATCAAAACATCATTTTTTTTTCCCCTCCACAGATGTCTCTCTTTGGAATCTGCTGCCAGCACTCAAAAGCAGCAAGACCCAAGTAGGGACCTAAAGTGAGTTTTGAGGGTGACCAACAGTGTTTTCACAGAGGACAGACCTGTTTCTGGAGGCTTCAAAGGCAGCCTGCTTTGGTGAACAGGTAATATCTCCAGCTTGACATTTTCTGAAGTGGCAGCTAAAAGCTGAGTTGCCTCTAACAAGGAGCAGTGCTCTGTGCTCGTGCCATCGATGGAAAGAATGTGGTCACCAACGTGTAACGCACCACATCTGCAAAGGAAACAGCAAGAGAGGTAATCACACACGTGGCCAAAACCCACGTCCTTACAGCTGGGAGCACGCATACAAAATCCAACTGCAAATAATTGTGTGAATTCTTGCGAGATTTTTTTTCATATATAATTTTTAACTTCCAATTTGAACCTTAGGTTCAAGCATTGCCCAAAATACCAACTAAGATGGTTCATGTTTCAGTCAGTGCTGCTGGTAGTTTGGGAAAAATCTTTCAGGTTTGTAATAGTGCCCCCTTAAAGGTAGTTTGGATGGCTGAGAGCTCACCCAGAATCATAGTTAATCACAGAATCACAGAATATGCTGAGCTCTCAGGGACCCACAAAGATCATCAAGTTCAACCCTTAGTCCTGCAGAGGACCATCCCCAAGAGTCACACCATGTGCCTAAGTGTATCATGCAAATGTTTCTTGAGCTCTGTCAGCCTTGGTGCTGTGACCACTGCCCTGGGGAGCCTGTTCCAGCGCCCAACCACCCTCTGGGTGAAGAACCTTTTTCTAATATCCAACCTAAACCTCCCCTGACACAACTTCAGGCCATTCCCTTGGGTCCTGTCACTGATCACCACAGAGAAGAGATCAGTGTCTGCCCCTCCTCTTACCCCCACAAGGAACTTATAGACTGCAATGAGGTCTCCCCTCAGTCTCCTCTTCCCCAGGCTGAACAGACCAAATGACCTCATCCACTCCTCATAAGGCTTCCCCCCAGGGCCCTTCACCTTTAAGTCCTAAGAGCCAGCAGTTCAGCTCAGCAACATGACTGACCAGATGCAGTGCTGCACAGCAGTCTGTCTGTCTGCATCCTCAGGTAAGGGTGACTAGCTGACTTGTCCATCAGGAAAAGGCTCCAGTCAGAAATTTCCATAATGGGCTTTAGCCATTTCACAGCTCCAGGGCAGCCTCATCTGAGGTTTCTAAAGCGGAGCTCAGCTTTCACATGCACTGAGTTACATTCATTCCTGGTGAGGAGTGTCCACTGCTCTCGGGTCAGGTATTTTTAGCATATGTAGTGCTAAGAACGTGTGGACATGAACGTTCCAAGGCAAGACAGCGGAGAATGGTATATAACTAATAAGAGGACAAAAAAGCAGTGGAGAAAGGAAGAGCAGAGGTAGGAGCAGCCTGTTCAGATCTGTACCTGTCCACCACGCTGGCCGGCTTGATCTTGTCGATGACAATCACCTGCTTGTTCCGGTGCATGGCTGTCGTCAGTGTGATTCCCAGTGTAGACCCTGGAGTCTTTGCTATCTCAACTAGTAAAGGACCAGAAGCATTTGCTACAGTATCTGCAAAACAAGAGAGCACCTGAAGACACTTCTCATACAGACTTTTCCATTTCTAAATGCAGGGGTTGTCCAACAGTGCTGACTTGTCATGTGCATCAGCAAACCCGTAGTTTGGGCATCCTACAGTCCGTGTCACGTGGTACCTTAACAAAGAAGTACATTCAAGAAGCAAAATTGCTTTTGCACAAAATCTACATTATAATGACATGAAGAGATATTACAACAACTCGCTCATGGAAACAACCCCCCTCCCTCTTTTCTTTGGGTTAAATAGCAAGATCGAGGAAGAGATTGCTCAAAGGCTCTGCAGCAGTCACATCAACAGCATTAAAAGGACAAAAAAGGAAGATCACAAGGACAAAGCTGTTACAGGCTTTTTCCCAAACAAGCAAAAAAAAGAAAAGATTCAAAGATACAGGATCCAACTTTCTGAAGTACTCAGAAGCCTCATGGCTGATGACCAGTACACAAACCAGTCAACTCTTCTGTGTTTCAGCACCAGCTTCAAAATACCAGCTCAACTGCTCGTTTGAGCTCCTCCAGTGCCAGTGGAAGCAGACACAGCACTGTCTTACCCGTGCACTTATAACAGCCTCCTCTCTCCCATCAGACAATACAGGGGGTAACTCATGTTTAAAAGATGCATTTCTGCAATAAGCTTAATAGGTGCTGTAAGCGAGACTACAAAACTCCTACGAAATTGCACCTGGTAGTATAAGCCTGCACCAAACCTATCCATCTCTTCTGAGGAAGGGAGAGGAAAAAGAAAACCTGCGTTTCTGGCTGATTAGACAGAAATT
>NW_016692272.1:0-2957 GCF_001604755.1 Lepidothrix coronata | reverse complement strand
TGGGAGAACAGTTTAGGACACTTGTCATGTGTCATGACCTCTAAGTTTTTAGACTTCTGTGTAATGCCTGCATATATAAAATACTTTAAAATTTGCTGATTAAATCATCTGTCCTAATAAAAAGCAGATTTTAAACATGTGAATGCGTGATTGTAACAAAATCACTGCTTTTTAAAATTTTAATTAAAAATGCCTCTGACAAAAAAACCCCAAAACAATAAGAAGTTAGATGATGTCTCTATGCCACCTCCTTCTTTCTCCCTTTCTTCATAAGCAATGGCTATGGACACTTATTTTGAAGGATATAAGACTCAATGGTTAAATCCAGCTAATTCAGAAGCCTCCTTGTCTCTCAGCTCCTCTTCTCCTCTTTTTCCCTCCTCCTCTTCCATCTTTTACTGTTGTCAGGTGCCTTTTTTTAGGGTTATTTTGTAATTTCAGAGCCTAATGGAATAAGCTGCTGGCTGCAACAGCTTGTGTTAAGCAGCAAAGATGGTGTGGGAACAGTTAATGAGAGCTAGCTTGGAAGTAGCTTTGCTTTCCCAGCTTTGTGATGACTGTCATTGGAGCAGTTGATTGGAGGCTCGTTCCAGTTTTCTGCAGGCTGTTCTGCAGCCACTCAGCAAGCGAAACTGAGATGGTATCACTTACAATGCACAATAACCAAAATCCGAGAAAACGTTGCTTTCTATTCACCATATTGGTGCAATTCTAACATAGGAGTTCATTGTCTCCCTCCCTTCCCTCTCCTGCCGTTTAAATTTTGTTGTTATGTGCTGTTCTGCACCAGAAAGTAAAATCCTGCTAATCTAATCTGATCTGCCCTAAAAAAGGTGAAAAGGGATTAGGGATGGAGATTTATTCTCAGTCTCTATTAAATTTCCTATGCTGTTTACTCGAATTTTACTCTCTCTCTCTCTCTCTTTGTCTTTGTTTTTTACCAGCTTTTTGTTCCTCTTTCCCTGCTCTGGATGAGGGCAAGGCAGAGGAGGGCCTTGCTGAACACGAGCTGTTGGTGGAACCCTGTGGAGCGAGTTGCTGCCAGGGGCAGGAAATGGAACACATGCCTTCCACCAAGGCACATTTCTCCCTCTAATCAGATCGGCACTCATGCAGGGAGAAGTGGCACTGACAAAATGTCAAGAAATCAATCCTCACAGGCACAAGGGTTCCAACTGTAGCTGTGGATGGATTTCTGACAGAGAGGAAGTGGCCATGGCCAAAACTGTGTTGTACATCGTGATTACAGCTGTAAGGAACACTTCATTTAACCCAAATAGTGGCAAGCCTTCGGATTGTAAGTACCTGACCCACGCTTCCTAATGGAAAGTTAAAGTGAACTTAATTAGCAACTTCAGCTTGTTGTGTTCCTTGCCGTGCTACGTCACTGCCCTGAGAATGCCTGTTCTGCAAAGCTTTGGCTCAAAGGCTGCTAGGTTCTAAATAAATCAACTGTACTCATTTATAAGCTTTCACATTATTACTTTAGAACCAAATATATATACATACATATTTTTGCCAAGTTTGAAGTAATAGTTTCCCCCTTTCTTTAAGTATAACTTTCATCCTGGGGCTTAGCAATAGAGTGCACTGTTCATACATTCTAGTGCAAAGGGAAAAGCAGAGATGCCCTTGTAGCTGTCTTTGGTATGCAGTGCATGTAGCTCTGGCTGCTGCCTTGCTGCAGCACTGTAGTCTTTTTCCTTTGCACAGAACATAAAGAACCCTATTTCCTGGATTCCACAGTTTATATATTTTACATAGAAGATGAAAGCCCTAGGATTTGTCCTAGATTAGCTCCCTGAAATGAAAAGGATTGGGAATATGTTTCTATCCCTTCAGGTCATAAAAATACTGGGATAAGAATTTCATAGAAAAAATACCACAATACCACAGTTCTGTGGACCCTTGATGCAAGGTATATAAAGGGCACAAAACAGTTAAAAAACAATTAGGGAGTTACTTCATGTAGAACTGTCATTAGATTAGCTTTGACACTTTAGTTTTTAACTGCCTGTTAACAAAATACTAATATTTCCATCACATAACAACAAGTTACAAGAGAATTTTCTGAGGAAGAAAATATACTCTAAAAATATAACTTTGAAATTTAGGAGTAAATAATGATGAAAGATGTGATGAGTTATGAAATCTCTCACATACAGAGATGGAAGAGAATTATTAAGTCTGTTAAACACGAGTGATATGAGCAGGATTATTCATCTAACTATTTATGAGGAAATGTGAGGTGAATGTTACTGAGAATGCTTCTGGTTTTCTTTAATGTGTTCAAAATAGTGATATATAAAATGAAGTATGTCCTATTAAATTAACTTATGAACCTCACTGCTGCAAGATATTGTTCAAAGCAGAACACAGTAATAGTTTGTAAGGGGCCAAATCATTTTTATCAGTGAAGAGAGATGTGACAGGTGAGACAAAGGGCTCGAGATCTACCTGTGACAAATCACATGCTGATCACGATTGAATTTGTTGTTTGACAGACTATTTTACAATTGCCTGTTGTATTATTACCTGTATCACCCTGATGTAAACTGTGCTGCTGCTGTCACTGGGTCCTAGGAAAGTTTTACAAATCATTTCTTTTCCTGAGGTATATATGCGTGTGTGTGTCAGGTGAAAACAGCTACTTTTGCTGGGATTTCAGAGCATCTTTGGAAGGCTCTAACATCTGCAAATACAACTTCTGGAATTTTCTTTCACAAACAAAATGAGACTTTGTTTTCTACTAATGTTTAAAGGCTTAAGATATCATGACTTAGCATTTTTTATTTAATACTTATAATCCTAATAGCTGATAGCAAATATGGGTGTGAATATCAAGAGCAAAACTTTACATTTCTCTACTAAGCACAATCTTAATTAAATCTGCAAAAGCATGGAAATTCTGGATGAAAGTTGAGGGTCCTTTCCAGTGCATCCTAATGCTTCAGGCA
>NW_016692271.1:0-2959 GCF_001604755.1 Lepidothrix coronata | reverse complement strand
GAAAAAGGGGGGGGAAAAAGGGCAAAAAGGGGAAAAAAAAGGCAAACCCCACACTGTGCAGAGAGGGAGAGAGTTACAGCAAGTGGGCCCCCCGCTTTTCTCCGAGGGGGAATGTAAGCAGATCCTTGCAGAAACTGCTTCGCTCAGCAGTTTTCAGCTTGTTTTAATTGGCCTGGCCTGAAAGAATTCTGAATGCTGTACCTGTGCCAAGGAAAATGCAAATGCTTCCCCCAGCCCAGGCACTCGCAGGGCCTGTCCCCCCGCGCTGGGAGCAGCAGGGATGGGGTGGGAAGCAGGGGAGGCCTCGGTCTAACCCAGCTCAGGGAACAAAGGGCTTTGGAAAAACGAAGTAGGAGCGAGGCAGAGCAGGGCAAAATGTACCTGCTGGAGCTCCTGCAAAGCCAGGAGCTTTCCGTGCCCCTGGCACTGGGCTCTGGGAGCCTCGGCCGGTCTCTTCCCGCCTGGTTTGAGCTGGGGAGTTGTTATTTCCTGCAGAAGGTTTCCCTGTGCTCCAAGGGCAGAGGTGGTGCCGTGGATGTGCAGCCCCTGGGTGAGGGGGCACCACAGGGAAAACTGGGATTCCGGGCTGATCCCGGGGTGAGCTGGGAGGTACCGGTTCCCGTTTCACTGAATTTGGGTGTCACTCACCCCAGGGTTGGTTTGTGGTGTGTTTGTAGGTGCTCAGGTCTGGATCCTCCCCATGGATCACCATATCCCATTTTTATGCAGTTCATTCCCTTGAGGTGCTGGCCCTGCACAGAACTGTCCTTCATGAAATCATGGAATGGTTTGGGTTGGAAGGGACCTTAAAGATCATCCTGTTCCTGTTCCATCACCTTCCACTAGCCCAGGTTGCTCCAACCTGGCCTTGGACACTTCCAGGGATGGAGCAGCCACAGCTTCTCTGGGCAACCTGTGCCATCCCAAAACTCTCTTTTTTTGTGTGTGTGCATCTCCCTGAAGTAGCTACAGGAACACAAAAAAAACCCCCAACAAACACCAACCCAAACTAGACCAGCAACAACTCCTTTGAAACTCCTGATTCTCCCGTGTTTCCTGTGTGTTTACACTCCCCACAGGGGCCTGGGTACCAACATTCCTCGTGGACTGGAGTTCCCCATGTGCTGGGGGTCCCTCAGTGTGTCCACTCCAAGTGCAGATAACTCCACAACACACATATTGCAAATTATAACCCCACAAAAGCATGTTCTTAGGCATCCATAAAACATGTCTCCTCCTAAAGGACACATCCTAAAGTCCTGGAAAGAAAGAATAAGAAAAATTACCTGGCTCAGCTTATTTTTCTGCCTCATGTCAAATTACAGCCCAGCTGTGAATTGGGAAAAGAATTAATTTTCAATAACTGGTTGATCAATTCTTTTCTGTCTTTGTAACTCCCTATGCAGTAATGAATATGCATTCTCTGCATTTTCCAGATAAATATCCAGCATCTTAGGGTATTTAAAATTAGATCTGTATACATTTACTGAGCAATGATTATTCTGAATTTCATCCGAGGCAATTAAAAAAGCATCACGATGACATTTAAGGTGATATTTTTCTCCCCTATGTTAAATAATTATAAATAATAATAATGATTAAACAAATTATTCTGTTCCTCCCAGTCTGGATCAACCTTTAGGTTAATAATCTAAATCATTAAAATTCATCTGTCTCTCACAGGATTGAGTAGTTTAAAAAAATAAAAATAAAATTGGAGGAACCTTTCTGCATAAGGGTGATTGATAATTACCAAAGCAAAGATGTTTTGTGGGTGAAAAATGTAAAGGCTCAGCAGATTGATTGGGTTAGATATTGGTCAGGTTGAGGCACAGTTTTATCAACTGACATCCTGTTTGTAGGATGATGCAGAGGTCAAGTCCAAGCCTGGTTTTTACTAGGCTGGCTCTCAGGACTTTGTGGGTCACAGCTACAGACTCACTGTGTGACCTTGGGTCACTGATGGCCATTTTTTCAGATTATTATTTAATTACAGGAGGAGTTAGGCCCTGATATATATTTATATATAATTTTTATTTATTTTTCCTTAAACTGCCTCTGTGAATGAGATTTCTCTTCACTAAGTTCAGCCACCTAAAATCCAGCTCTCTAGACCAAGGTGTCATTTCCCTCTTGTTTGAGGTTGGTGGATTTACCCCCAGAGCCGCCTGTATCTCTTTATTTATGATCTAAAGCACCAAAACAATTAGTTGAGAGTGGAAACCCAACTTTTAGAGGGTCACAGCTAAAAGATGAATAGGATTCAATTTGTCTCTCAGCCTCTTTTCCCGTGGACTTTGTAAAGATAATGTGGAAAAAAACCCAGATCCTGTTTATCTTCCAGAGCAATCCAAGGTGACCACCTGAAAGGTATTTGGGCTCTTTTGGGCTTTACACCTTCCTGGATAATTAGAGACTTGCTTGGCCACAAGATGCCAGGGAGGAATGGATTTCCAATGTGGGAAGGAAGGATGAGGCTTTCCCTGTGGGCTTTATTGGATTGTGAATTGCTCCACCTATTTGCAGAGTTTCTCAGAAGTAATCTGTGTTCATCCATCTTCCCCCCTCCCTCTGGGCTATTAAATCTCTCCCCACTCTGCTCCAACCAAGCCTTCATGTTGTCTTTATAAATTACCTTTTTTTTTTTTTGGTTGGTTGAATGTGACTGTGGTTTCCAGGAAAACACTCCCTGCAAAGGAATTGGGACCAAGTGGATCCCCTATATCCAGAATATAGATTAAGGGTATAGAACAGGGATATATGAGCACCCCCTTGTAAGGAATTGAGACCAATAGATTCTCTTTATCCAGAATATAGACTAAGGACATGGAATAAGGACATATAAACAGCCCCTTTGAAGGAATTGGGACCAAATAAGTTCCCTATATACAGAATATAGGCTAAGGATATATAAACAACCCTTTCCAAGGAATGGGGACCAAATCCATTGCTCATATAC
>NW_016692270.1:0-2960 GCF_001604755.1 Lepidothrix coronata | reverse complement strand
TGATACAGGTCTCTATTACTGGTGATTTAGGCTGTGGATAAAGCCAGAAAACCTTCTGTGCATGTCCCTGGGATCCTTTGCTCCCAGGTCAGATTGCCCTGCCTGGGGTTGCTCAGGCATTAGCACACAATTGATGGGCTTTTCCAAAGCTGCTCATAATGACATCACTTACTCCAGCCAGACACTTACCCAGATGCTTCAATTTAAACCATTTCTATTCAACAAAGCATGAGATTAATTTTCAAGCCGTGCTTAAAAGCTTTGTTGAACCAGGTTTCAGTAAGTAGACACTGAGCAAGGAGGGCCCAGATAAAAGTGACCCCAGAGCTGAGCTGGGCAAAGCCAGGTAGAGCCAGGTCCTGCAGGAATGTGATCCCAGCCTAACACAGACCATGCCCAACAACAGCAAACAAGCTTGAAAGGGGATTCCAAAAAGGCTTTGCTCCTCTTGGTGTGAACCTGCCCCTCACCTCCACCTGCCCCGTGTCCCACTGTCCTTTGTCTGCTTGTTCACTGGTGGTTCATCTCAGGCAAGTGCTAAAACAGGCTTAAACCCTACTCAGGGTCCATAGCCCTGCCCCACAAATCCAGGAAAGACTCCTTCTGAAGTTCTGTTATGCCTGAAAGCATGTTTGTGATCATTTTTTCAGCAATTTTTCCTTCTGGAACGTTTAGGTGACAGCAGGGCTGAGCCAGGGCCTGGCCAAGTCCCAGGGAACATCCCAAGAAGTCGGTTACTTGGTTGGCCAGTCTGTCCTGGGGACACTAAAAGGACAGAGGGACAGACACCAAAATTGCTGCAGTGTGGAAGAGGTTCTCTCTGTCTTCCACATTCCCTTGCAGGGAAGGGAGAAGAGGGACATAAAACCTCCCAGTCAGCCACTGAAGTCCTCACTGTTGCAAAGATAAAGTAGATGAAGAGGAGCTGGAGTCATTTAGCAATTAACTGACATTTTAAAAAACAATTCTTTTGCAACATTCAGGCAACTCTTTTTATTATCCAGTTAATGGTAGCACTTAGAGAAGCTAATTTTATGTGTAATAAAACTTCATTACTATCCTTTCTTCAGAGAGAAGGGTGAAGAGGACAATTGGAATAAGAAACATATGGTTTCTTATACTTTATCAGTCATATACACGTGTGTGATGCATCAGAGGTACCTAAAACTTTCTCCTGTGTTCTTTTTCTCCTCTTCCTTGGCTTTTCTGGCTGTGCACTGCTGTGCTCCTTCATGTCAGAGGTCACCTATCAAATCCTACTCTTCTCTTTTTTTTCCCAATCACAAATCAATGATGAGGACAACAGAAGGTTAGAGCCTTTTTAAAAATAGCACTGATGCTGCTGCTTGCTCATTCAAGGTCTGTCGAGTGTCTCTCAGGCAGAGCCTCCTCAGCAGCACATCCCAAATCAGCCAGACTGGAGGGTGCTGAGCTGAGGGGACAGGGATGAACTGCCTGGCCAAGCCCTGCTCCAGCTCTGGGTCCTGGCTGGGCTCTGTCACAGCAGAAATTGGTGCTCAGATGGAAGGAGAATGAAGGCTGAGCAGGGAGCAGTGTCAGAGCAAGGTGACAGGCTGACATGGCTTTTAGTTCTTTTTCAATCAACAGAGTCTCTCAGCTATCACACCTCATTTCAGGAGGATCTGGTTTTCTATCAGTCATTGTTATTAGCTTGATACTTATTGTATTCAGAGTGACAAAAGTGGACAGATTGATATCTCATATGATATGGATTTAAAAGCATGAGATGGAGCTTTTATAAAGAAATCACAGATTTGCAGAGCACACACATTATTTCCTAACACGAGGACAGGAAAGGGTCAACAAACCCGAGCTGGTTCTGCATAATCACCATTAAAGCAGCACAGGGACTTCCTCAGGGGGAAAATTCGGGTCTGTATCATTCACTGCATAATTCAGGTGCTTTTTCTGGCTGCTCTGTCTCAGCTCACCGTGAGCTCTTTGCTCCAGGTGAGGGGCTCCAGACCAAGAGCTGCAGGTTTCTGCTTTAAGAGTCTGACCATTGCACTGCTGAGGCTCCTTCAGTTGGCACCCACTGAGGATCCACTTGTATCATTCCCCTGTAGGCTCAAGAAGAAGTAGCTGGACTGTGTGAAAAGGGCACTTATTAAAATACAAACACTTCCATCACAAAGGAAGATCCTCTTGAAAGTGCTGGCAAAGGGTATTTTCTTCTCTCTTTTTCCTATTTGCTCCAGCAGGATGAGCCAAACTCAGGTGTCACTGCAATGCTGCAAACACAACAAGCTGGTGTGAACCCCAACACTCCATTTGGGGTGGAAGTGTAAATTTACACCAAGGGACGACCTGAGCCACAGGCTAATTTTACTGGTGTTGCTCAGTTCTCACCCTAAGGAGGATTTTTCTCTGCATTCGTCGTTTCTGTTGAAGTTGGAGGAATGTTATGAATATGTTTAACAATGAGCACCCCAGGGACAGCTTGGTAAACCAAGCAAGAGAGAGAAGAAAGAAATTATAGATCTGTTTTTCAGCCATTCCAGCTTATGCTCAATGAGTGCTCATGTCTTTATGCATCCCCTCTCCTGGCTGTGACAGACACCTGCATTGCTGCACACGTCAAAGGCAGGAGCAGGGATTTAAAAAAAACCTCGTGATTTGGACCCAATTGTTTTCCATTCTTTGTAATTACTTTAACTTTCAACATCAGCTTTTCCTGTGAGCAATTCAGTAAGCAAATCAATTTTCCCTGTTCTCAGGAGAGATTCTGTCTAGGTTTAACTTCAGAAAAAAATGCTCTGTGGCGGGGTATTTCAGATGTGTGCTCTTCATCTGGAGACAGCTCCAGTCATTATTTCAGCTGCAGGTACAGTCTGTATCTATTTCCATCTAACTTTCCACAGACAGGTATATTTTCTCTACTGGATCTGTGGTACTGATATCCTTTAAAAATATTGGAGGGAACTCAAGAATCCCAGCTT
>NW_016692269.1:0-2960 GCF_001604755.1 Lepidothrix coronata | reverse complement strand
ATTTAAGAGTCATTAAGGTTGGAAAAGAACTTTAAGATCAAGTCCAACCATCAATCCACCACCACCATGGTCACCACTAACCACATCCTCAAGTGCCACATCCACATTTTTTTGGAACACCTCCAGGGATGGGGACTCCACCACTGCCCTGGGCAGCCTGTTCCAATGCTTTACGCCCTTTCTATGAAGAAATTTTCCCTGATATTCCACCTGAATCTCCCCTGGCACAGCTTGAGGCATTTCCTCTTGTCCTGTCCCTTGTTCCCTGGGAGCAGAACCCAGCCCCCACCTGGCTCTCCCCTTCTGTCAGGGAGTTGTAGAGAGTGAGAAGGTCCCCTCAGCCTCCTAATACAAAATTTTGGCATCTTCAGGTGTGAGTCTTCTGCCACCAGTTCCATTTGGGGCTTGGCTGTCACCCAAAATAGACAGTGATGGAGGAACCAAACTGGAGGGCTCTTTACTGCCACTGGGACAACTCTTACCTTGGCTGATCCCAAGCTGCTGAGCAGATCCTGAACTTTGGAGCCAACCCCTTTGCTGGCCTGTGCAGCCCAGAGTCACACTGGTCCCTCACAGCAGCACTTTGCAGTGCAGGGGTTTTGAAACGAGTTTTTAAAATATTTTTTCACCTAGAAAAACTGAAATTCAGAAAAGCCAACGGAGACAGTGCCAAGGTTTTCTCCTTCACAGACCTTGAAGGACCAGTGTGGGAATTTGGGGATAAACCACAGCAATGAGAACCTGGGCTGTGTAAGCAGCTGTCACTTCATCGTGGAGAGCTGGGAAGGAGCTGGATCTGACAGCAACGGCTTTTTCCTTTCCTAGAAGATCCCAAACTGCTGCTCCAGGATCTGTGCCAGGCTGAGACCAAAGCAGAGAGCCCGGGGCAGGGGTAGCTGGTTTCTTTTAGCTTTTGGAACTTTGGGAGCCCTGGAGAGGGGGGAAGTGCTTTGGGGTAGGAGTGACCTTCAGCAGAGAAGCAGGGTGGGCTGGCAGCCCCGAGCAACCATCTGCTTCCACTTTGGGACCAGGTTGGAGCTGTGCTTCACTTCTAGCTGACTGGAGACAAACCTGTGCTGCTCCTGCAAGTTCTCACCCTCCACAGCTGGGAAAGGGAAAGGGAGATGTGACACTGTGGAACCATGGCCTGTGACACAAGTTTTAATTTAACTGTTCAGTGACTGAGGTCAAGGAGCGTTTGGACAACACTCTCAGGGACAGGGTGGGATTGTTGGGGTGTCCTGTGCAGGGCCAGGAGTTGGACTGGATGATCCTGATGGATCCCTTACAACTCAGGATATTCTGTGATTCTGTGGTGGAAGGTTCTCATGGCAGAGAATGGAATGAGATGATCTTTAAGGTCCTTCCAACCCAAACCATTCCATGATTCTATGGTTGGGATCCATTTGGAGATAAAACACACTGGATGCTCTAAAGGACTCCAGCAAAGATGGCTTAACCTCCCCTTCCCCAGCAAGACCCGGGGCAGGAAGAATTTCTTCATGGAAACGGTGGTCAGGCACTGGAAGGGGCTACCCAGGGAGGTGGTGGAGTCCTCATCCCTGAAAGGTGTCCAAAGAAGGACTGGATGTGGCACTCAGTGCTCTGGGCTGGGTGACAGGGTGGGGATCAGGCACAGATTGGGCTCGATGATCTGGGAGGGCTTTTCCAACCTAAAGAATTCTGTGACTCTGTGTTTTTCTGCTTCTGGGATTCTCAGTTCAGAAACTTCTTCCTCGCCCATGAACTGTTTTATGTGGTTCCCTCTCTCTGTGGAGCAGCTGAGCTCCTTTTCCTCTCCCACCACGGACACTTTGCAAATTTATTTACCCCTGGATGTGCCCCTTCCCTGGGAGCTGAGCATCTCACACCCAGCTGGGCCAGAGCAGCTCCCAGCCTGTGACTCAGGGCTCCCATGTGCTGCTCCCGCCGTGCTGCTCCGGGAGGATCTTCCCGAGCCTGGACTGTGACCTCGCTCAAGGAACTGTCTGGTGTCTGTGTCTGCCAAGATCTGAGAGCAGCTCTTGCTGCAGGAGACACTCAGAGCGTGGTAGTGTCTGACCTTTGCAGTTCACTCTTGAGAAGAGGGAGACAGAAAGGCAAGAAATCAAGCAAACAAAACAAGGAACAGCTCTGGAAGTGCCAGAAGCAAAAGCCATTGGAGATAGCAAATTTATTTATTTTTTTTTCTTCTATTTTTAATCGTCACTTTCATTTTTCTCTGGAACTCGTGGAAAGAACAAGCTTCTGGAGAAGGAAAAGTGACTGAACTCGTGCTTGGACATAAATAATCTGGTTAATCAGCACTGCAAGGGAAGGAGGGCAGAAAACTACATGATAGTTGAGCTGAAGTTTGGTCAAACCCCTCTTTCTTTGGGCTGTTTTGCCTGATTTTGCAGAGAGCTGTCTCCAGCCCAGAATCCAACCTAAGTGCAGTGTTATTAAAAGAATTCATCTTTTAAACCCCAGCAGAATTTGTTTGGATTGTTAATTTCCTTGAGGCCTCGGGCCCCTGGATATACTGGAGTGGAGAAAATCCGGGGGTTAGCACACGAGGTATCCAGTTGCAGGGTCTCCCAGGGGTGGGAAATCACTTTGCAAACATTCCTGATAGTCCTCGTGGGGAGAAATTATTATTGGTGATTACACAGTAAAAAACTAAATGATCAAAGCAGATCCCACACAGGGCTGTGGGTGCTGAAAGAACAGGAAAATGGATGGGAGAGCAGGGAGATGAAGGCTCCACCCCAGTTCTGCTGGGTTATCCCCCACTTTGTCCCTGGATGGAGCCACATGAGTGGCTACATTACACTTCTTTCAGCAGAGGTTATAATGAGTAACTCTAGGATGGAGGAGTCATTCCTGGCTTTTTGGGACCCTTGGAAAGATGGAAACCAGTTCTTTTTTAGCTGGCACTGGTGCACTTTAGACTGAGCCTTGGATCTCTTGATTTCTAGAAC
>NW_016692268.1:0-2961 GCF_001604755.1 Lepidothrix coronata | reverse complement strand
CCCCCCGAGCCCCCCCGGCCCCGCACCTGCCCGCACACGTGAGGGAGCCCCTGGGGGACCCCCGTTCCCGCCGGGAGCTCCCGGCCCTGCTGCCGGGGCTCCAGGTGCTCCTCGCGCCGGTGCTGGAGCAGCCGCGGGACCCTCGGTGGGGTGGGGGGACCCCTCTGGGGCGGAGAACCCCCTGCACTCCACACCCCCCGGCGCCCCCGTTCCTCACGGAGCCTCTTCGTGTCCTTGGCCGTGGTTAAATGCACCGCCAGTGATGCCCCGGTCCCTCCTGCCCCCGCCGTCGCCACGAGGGGACACGGTCGCCGTCACCGGGACGGGCTCTGCCCCCGGCACTGGGGAGGGGGTCTCGGGGTGCCCCGGCTGCGCTGGGGGGAGCGCCCGACATCTGCCCGGAATGGGATGGGGGTCCTCCCCAAGGTGGGCAGAGCCGAGGACAGAGACACGGGGGACATGGGAGTGGGGGCATAGAGGTGTCCCTGGCTCGGGCACGGCGACCCCCGGTCCGGTGGCAGCGGGGAACGGCGTGTCCCGGCAGCGGCACCGTGACTCACCCGCGGGCCTGGAGCCAAGCGCCCGGAAAGGTCACCACGCCCTGGGTGACAGTGACAGGGCCTGGCGTGGCCGGGGTGGCCGTGGCATCCCCATGGCTCAGGAACTCCTGGGGACCCCCGACCCGTTCCGGCGGGGACCCCCGGAGGGGACAGGACGGGGCTGGGAGACCCCGGACCCACTCAGGGTGGTGGGTCTGGTGGCACCAGGCGGGGGGTGTCACTGGCTGTCGGTGGCGGGCTGGGGACCTCGGGGACCCCCCGATCCCTCTGGCACCCACCGCGTGTGTGCGGGCACTGCCCCCCAGATCCCCCTTCAGCCAGGCTGGGGGTGACCGGGGATACCCGGGGGGGCCGGGCGGGCGCAGCCGTGGGGCACTGCCAGGGCTGGGCAGTGGCCAGGGACACCGGCGACGTGCGGACAGGGGGACACCAGGAGCCGTGAATCAGCCGAGGCTGCCACGGCCAGCTCAGCACCACCGTCACTGTCCCCGTCCCCACCGTCACTGTCCCCGCGCCACCGCTGACGGGGCGGGCGGGTCACGCGTGGGGGATCCCTTGGGACGCGCGGGCTGCAGGTGACATCTGGCAGTGGGGCAGGGGCTGGCAGTGGGGCAGACAGGGGGCACAGCGGTTCCGGGGTACCCCCGTGCCCCGCCTCGCCCGGGTCAACCCCCGTCGTGCCTCAGTTTCCCCGCGGGGCCGTTCCCGGTCGCTCCCGGTCCCTCCCCCGGGGAGTGGCGGCGGCTGGAGCCGGGGAGGGGAGATCGGGGGGGGCCCGGCGGGGGCGGGCGGCGGGGAGGGCTCGGGGGGTCCCGCCCCGCTCCATCTGCCGCGCGCGGGGCCGGGGGCGGCGGGGGGGCGCGGGGACCCCCGAGCGCGGCCATGGCCCCGGCGCGGCGAGACAGCGGCGACCGCTCCGACGGGGAGCGGCGGGACCGGGTCCGCAGGGCCGTCCGGGTGTCCAGCCTGGTGGCACAGGAGGTACGGGGGGATCCCGGGAGAAGGGGACCCGTGGTTCGTCGCGTTGTGCGTGGGCGCGGGGTCCCAGGGGCGTCCCCATGCCAGGATTGCAGGGATGGGGCAGGGGAGGCACCGGGGGTCGCGGCGGGCGGCTCTGGGGGGTGCCGGGGGTTCCTGGGGGGTCTCTCTTGAGGGGGAAATGGGCTCCTGCGATTTGTCCTGCCGTGCGTGGGCGTGGGGTGCCGGGACTGTCCCTGGGGTGTCCCCACGCTGGGATATGGGACACGAAGAGAGGGGGCACCAGCGGTTGTAGCAAGGGTGTTTTGGAGAGTTTGGGGGTCTCGGGATTTTCAGGGGGTCTCCCCCCGGTGGGAAAAGGGACCTGCATGCCACTCGTCCTGCCATGCGTGGGTGCCGGGTCTCAGGGATGTCGTCGCGTTGGGAGGGGGGACACTGAGCAGGGGGTGGCACCAGGAGTTGCAGCAGACGTCTCTGGAAGGCTGCAAGGGCATCTGGGGAGCCCGGGGGCTCCAGGGGGTCCCCCCTGCTTGAGGAAGGGGGTCCCGTGGCTTGTCCTGCTGTGAGTGGGGGGGGGGGCATCAGGGGTTGTGGTGAGTGTCTCTGGGGGTCTGGCAGAGTTTGGGGCTCTCCCAATGCCCCCCGGGGTTGGGGGTGCATCATCCCCCACAGGCACCCCATGACCAGGGTTGGGGGGCATCTCCCACTCCGAGCCCCCGAGTCCACCCAGTGCCACGATTGGGCCCAGAGCTGTGTCCAGCTGTGCCATGGTGGCCGTGGCTGTGGCGTGGGGAGGGCTGATGGCACGTGGCTGTTGTGGTCCCCATTATGTCCCCAGGTGGTCCCTTACATACCCAGGTGGTCCATGCCATGTCCCAGGTGATCCTCACTGTCTCCCTAGGTGGTCCCCACCGTGTCCCAGGTGGTCCTCGCTGTGTCCCAGGTGGTCCCGTGGCCATCCCCTCGCCCATGGCCCGTGGCCGTGGGGCGGGTGTGGGTCAGTGCCAGCGTCATGGGGTGGGGGTCGGTGCTGGGGCGGGTGCACCGCCCTCTGGGACGTCACCCCCTCCCCTGGGGACGTCACCCCGTCAGAGGGCTCGTCCCCCACCCTGCCACGGGTGCCACCAGCAGTGGTGCCGCTGTCGCCGCCTGCCCAGGGCGGCCGCGTGTCCCCCGTGCCCATGTCGGGGGGTCCCGAGGGCACCGCGACGCCCCAGCTCAGCGACGTGAGTACCCCCAGTGCCACCCCGGGGACAGCGGGGAGGGGGGTCACCACAGCTGGGATGTCCCCAGTGTCAGAGGGTCCCCACAGCATTAGGGTGTCTGCACTATTGGGGTGTCCCCTGCATCGGGGTGTCCTTGGCATTTGGGTGTCCCCTGAGTCAGGGTGTCGGCGCTATTGGGGTGTCCCCTGCATCGGGGT
>NW_016692267.1:0-2963 GCF_001604755.1 Lepidothrix coronata | reverse complement strand
CAGGGCCTTACCAGTCTGTTTTAAGACCCTACTCACACAGCTAGGAGCAGGGCACCCTCTCCTTTGCTTGGGCCCATCAGACATGGTCCCCCATCCCCTCTCCTGGGTGCCTGTCCATGCCATTCCTGGGGGATGCAGAAGGGATTTAGTGAGAAGGACAAGGGGGTTGGTGTGATGCTGTGACATGGGGAACTCGAGCCCTGTCCCTTCAGCCACTCCTGGGAGGAACAGGAACACCCCAGCTGTGCAGAGCTCCTGCCACACTCAACCCTCCCCCTGTGCTGCCCTGACAGACTGTCCATGGCCCAGCAAAGCTGTGAGACGGGGGTTTGTTTGGACAGTTTTAGGGTCACTTCCAGGCTCCCGGAGATCCAGCTGCTGTCAGCAACCGGCGCTGCAGCCCCGCAGGGACCTGGCCTCTGCTCCTGGAGGTTCCACCCCGGGGGCCTCCCTCCTGCTTTGGGGGGAAATTTCTGGTGGGTTTCCCTCCATGGACCCAGCCTGGCCCCAAAGGTTTGCTGCTGACAGTGCTGGGATGCAGCTGGTCCAAGCAGCTATCCCTGCTCCTCGTGCCTGCCATGCCCAAACCAGGGGGCAGAATCCAGCCCCAGAATGATTTGGGATTACTCTAAAGGATTTTGGATCCCACAGGATCACTGCCAGCCATCACACAGGCAGTGAGCCTCACTCCTGAGCAGTCACCCCATGCCCTGGGCCAGCCGTGGTGCCATTGCTGTGCCAGCACGGGGGGTGCCGGGGGCTGAGCTCTGCAGGCAAAGCCTCCTCCTCCCTTATCTGAGCGTTCAGCCTGAGCTGCAGCCCCCGCTGCGGGGCTGAAGCCCACGAACATTAACCCTCCGGCTATAAAACATGACTCGGTGTTTGACAGCCACACGGCGAACCACAGCAATCCTAAAAACTGCGCTGAAACTCCCAAGCCAAGGGCTGCGACTGGAATTAATTAGTTCTTCCTCTGACAGCTTTTTTGGTGCCACCAGGTGGTAACAACGTGCAGGACCGGGTGTCCCCCAACGCCACCCGGTCCTGGGCAGCTGCTCTTGAGCACTGGTGGGTGGGAAAGAAATCCCTGTGCGGTGGGACATCCATCTCTAGGGAGCAGCGGCGCAGCATAAATCCTCCCTGGAGCGGCGTGTGGTGATGGAGAACTTGTTCTGCACGATGGAGGGAGGGATCTTACCTGCCACCAAATGTCAGTTTTCTGCAATGGCTCTTGGAGAAAAAGAGCTTTGCCTGAGCCACGTGCACAGCGGTGCAGCCTCGGTGGTCCTGCTGTGACCGACTGCTCTGTGATGGAGAGGCGTCCCGAGTGTTACCGTCCCCAGAAGAGGCACCCACGGCACACCTGGGCTGTGGGGACAGTGGGAGCACCTGGGACATGGCAGGTTTTCCTCTGAAAACCCCGAGCCTGGTCCTCAAGCAGGGGAGGGAGAAGGAGGCCGGGGTGGGGAAGGGCAGCAGTGACCTCAGCGATAAACACTCCATGATCAAGGTTCCCTCTGGGCTTTTCCAGACTCTGGAGTGCCCCCGGGGGAGTGGAGCAGCACAGAGGGCTTTTCAGTCCCACATCCTGCCCGGCCCTGCCCCGCTGCCCCTCCACCCTCAGCAGCCACACGGGCCTGCCTTGACTTTTTCTAGGTGGAAGAAAGTGAAATCCTTTGATGCCAGGAAGAGAATATTTTCTGCTCCCAAAATAAGAGCTACAATTTTCCAAGCATCTCCTCTCCTCCTGCAGCTCCCCCTCCCCACCTTCCCCTTCCCTTGCTCCCTGCTCTCCCCACTCCCTGCCCAGGTGAAATCCTTGGCAGACCCGGTTGTCATCTTTTCAACACCTCATTTTTCCCTCGCTCCGGGTGCGCAGGGAGCGACTCTTCCTGTTTACACACCTCCAGCTCTGGGGTGCGGGTGAAACAATCCCAGCTTTCAGTGCTCAGAGGGGACCGGGAGGTGGAGCAGCCCCGGCCGTGGTGCCCACCCAGTGCCTCTCCCATGCTGGTGCCTTGGGAGGGCTGAGCTGCTCCTCCCCAGGGACCCAGTGCTCCTCCTGTGCCAGGATCCAGCTCTCTGGGCTGGCTCCCTCCTCTGCAGGGAAATGCCCAGCCCGGCCCATGGCTCGGGGTGGATCCTGGACATTGCTGTTGCCATTGGCAGGTTCCTGGGTGTCTCTGTGCCATGGAGAGCCCCATTCCTGGTATCCCATGGTGGTGCTGGGTGCCAGCTGAGTTTTGCCAAGGCTCGTGCAGCCATGCTGAGGAGTGTGGGCTGCTGGCAGCCATGGCCTGACCTCCCTGTACCCTTCTCTGTGATTTATCACAGGCTGAGCCCATCCCTCCTGTGCTCAGCAGGGCTGGGGGAAGCAACCCCACTCTCCTGAGCTACAGTGTGTCTGAGCCACCGAGCTCATACCTGGAAAGAAAAACTCTGCCACCCCTCTCTGTGTGGAGTGGGGTTGTCTCCATCCAAAGGTTTCTCCTTGGGGTTATGCTCTAGGGACTTTCACAACTTCATGTGTGCGAAGCCACGTGGGTGGAGTGTCCCCAGCACCAGCAGACACAGCATGTCCCTGGGTGTGCAGGGAGAGACACAGCCCTCGCTGAGCCTGTGCCTGCTGCTGCTCTGCTGGTCCTGTGCCCAGGAACGTGTCCTTCCCTGGGTCCTTGGTGTCTCCTGAGCCCCCTCTGAGCACTGCACAACTCGTGACCTGGGTGGTTGAACAGACTGATCTGCTCCACCGCAGAAAACTCCCAGGCCTGGCTCCTGCCTGGTGCCTCCCTGCAGTGCAGGGGGTCAGTGCCGGGGACCTGGAGCCCCCAGGGACCTTCCCACAGAGACATCACCTTGGTACAGGTGGAGATGGGAGCATGGAGCCACCTGGAGCAATGGGAACTGTTGGGAGCTCAGGGATACCCGGAGCAGTGGGCAATGCTGGGAGCTCAGGGATACCC
>NW_016692266.1:0-2963 GCF_001604755.1 Lepidothrix coronata | reverse complement strand
GCAGTGGATTTTTTAGGTGAGACACAGCGTGCGCTGAACTGAGCCCACCCTTTAATCCTGAGGTTCATCTGCCGGGGCCGAGCAAGCTTGGACAGTGGCAGTGAGGGTCTCAGGATGTAGGTTTGTTTAGAGTGACCTTCTCTTAGATGGATTGCCTCACAGGGGTGACGAGCTCCATCTGCCCGGGGGGCTGGGAATCGAACCCGGGTCACAGCGGTGAAAGTGCTGCACCTTAACCACTAGACCACCAGGGGCCCCTCCTTAAAGATTAATTGGTACCCCTGTTGATTTCACTGTCTCCAGACTACTCTGTCCATATTTTTACAGTCTCTGTCCCCAGACAAGTACTCTTCCACCTTCTCAAATTGACTTTTTGATCTTACCTAGGTAAGACTCGTTCAAGGCTCTTTGTTAGGTGCTGCATTTAAACATCTACACTACCAGACTTGCATTATTTTTGGTTCGCTCTGACAGGCCTCTTAAATAATCAAAAAAACCCCAAACAACACTGAATAATGAAAACAAAGACAGCCATGTCTCAAGATAAAGTTAGTAATAAGCTTTCTGAAAGCATACTTGTTCTTTGAAGCATACTAGGTAAAAAAAATAACTTAAAAGCCAAGGAATGTGGCAGAGGAGTGAGATCTACAACACAGACAAGCACTACGAGGCTCTCAAACAGTCCTTCCAAGAAATAATTCAATCCCATGAGAAAATAAACTGGCAATCAGTTATCATATGATCGCACAGGCAGCTAGCAAGAAGAGGGAGATGCCTTTTTTTTTCAATTAATAATTAAGTTCTAGTAGCAAGTAGTGCTACAAATGCACCCCTGAAGAAAAGAAGAAAGAAGTTTTGGGAGAGAGTTAATTAAAGGTTGATGACGTAGATAGAATTTCAGAGTATTTTTAAACTGTAGCCAGTTAAAAGTGGTGGCTCAAGTAACAGAACCTAAAATAGTAATGGGCACTTTGTGTTTCAAAGCAAGAATCTCATTAATAAAATATTAATAAAAAGCAATCACAGGCAAAGATAACCTGTGTGATATACAGCTATTTGTTGTGTAGGGGGGGAAACAATAATTAAAATGACTGTTCATCTCAGGATAAAATTCAGCTTTAAATCACTTAGTGGTTTAGGAGAGTCAGTTCAGAGAAATGGAACATCAAGCATAGCTTCCAGAAAAGTGGAAATAAAAGCTGAACTTCCTAAATGGCAAAACAGGTGTGAATAATTTTATGAATCTGGCAAGAATTAGGACTTTGAACTACCATGACTGAAATAACCCTTAAAACCAGACACAGAATTGCATAGAGGTGGACTGCTGCAAAAGGTCCTGCAGCTTCCTTACTTTATTTGTATTAAAATATCACTTTGTTGAAGTAATCACAATACCACAGGAAAATATAGTTGAACGGGATTACAAGAGGTAGTTCAGTACATTCATCTCCTGCTCTGAAGAAGAGCACCCAACCTTACACCATCCCTAAAAGACCTTTAGAAATCTGTTCTTAAAACACAGTACGGTGCTGTAGCACCTCCCCTGTAGGCCATCCCTTCCAGTGTTTAAGTTATTTATTGAGTTAGAAAGTTTTTCCTAACGTCTCGTTTTAAATCCTTAACCTTGCCCATTTGCTTCTTAGCAAGAGAAATAGAGGGAGAACAGTCCATTGCTGGTTTTTTAGAACAACTTTTTGGGTATTTGGGGACTCTGTTCTTCCCATTTTTCTGCTTCCCAGACTAAACAAAGGGACAACTGATA
Organism: Lepidothrix coronata; assembly: GCF_001604755.1. Taxonomy (NCBI): domain Eukaryota; kingdom Metazoa; phylum Chordata; class Aves; order Passeriformes; family Pipridae; genus Lepidothrix; species Lepidothrix coronata. The sequence continues at coordinate 1,201 of NW_016692266.1, read as the reverse complement.
ACACATCCTATAGAGTTTACATTAACTCCATCAGCAACTGCATGATGTTTACATGTATCAAAAACATCCTCTCCACCCTCTGACATAGACACTGGGAAGACTCATTCAAATGGGAAAGCCACTAAACATTTACTTGGCCAGTAATGTTGCTTTGAGCCCCAGGACCAAGACACTCACTTCTGCACACAAGCCTTGGTCTTCTCTCCAGACTTGTGGCAGACTACATCAAAAGGCACTGGGTCAAAGGATCAGGAAAGCTAAAAGCAAGACAGAGCATGGGTTTGGGTAGTCCTGTAGCATTTAAGACTATATTTCTATTACAATTAAAAAAATAATTTGGAGATCTCAAGAGAAGAATCGACAGATTCCTCCTTTTCTACCTCCCCTGACTTCAGTCCCCCAGGTGAAACCCTGCAAAGATGCTTACATTCTCTGGCAAGCAGGTCCCGCAGTTGCTGGCAGCAGCCTCTGGTGGGATGGGAGAAGTGAAAGGAAGCAGGACATGGGCTGTGCGAGGGAAAGGGTCATTGCAGACACTCAACTTTCTCACCCCGCTCTAAACCTGCATTACTATCCTCCCTGTTTCATCAGTGCTTTGCAGGAAGAGTTTCATTAATGACCCTAGCAGTATTTAATTCTAATTGCTATGAATTTGCAAGATGCCCCCAACCCCTGGCTGTTTTGGTCCTTTCTGGAGTACTGTGACTCTTTCTCTCCCCCTCTCATTTTCTGCCTTCATATGTCTTTGCAAACCCTGGTCCTGATCCTATAAAGGATTAACCGTGGACGTAGCCTTATCGGTGTAAAGTATGCCTTTGACTTCCAACTATAGTTTTACTTTCTTTTATCATTTATCAGAGCTTCAGCACGACTGTGTCATTCTTCCCTTTCTTTTTTCTTTTTTCTCAATAAATTTTTTAGCTTTTCAAAAACTTAAGGACTTTCAAAATTTAGGGACACCTTAGGGCTGGTTGCTATCTGGTAGCAACAGATGTTTAATAAATTACTCCCTCTATTTAAAGAGTAATGATGTTCCTGGTCTAGGCACCGTATGGGCTGCATGATGTGAGGCTGGAAAGGAAAGGAGTAAAGGTAATCTGTTTCTGTACCGGCACTGAGACAGTGCTGTAGCCAACACCTGCTTGAGTATACTGATTTTGAGATTTTTTGTGCAGACATTCGTCCAAGTGTGGATCAAAAT
>NW_016692265.1:0-2965 GCF_001604755.1 Lepidothrix coronata | reverse complement strand
CAATGAGGGAACAGACTGTCACCATCCATAACTACCAACCCTTCCATAGAATCATAGATTAATTGAATTATGCAGTATGGAAGGCATCTCTGGAGGGCACCTGATCTGCTCCGCGCCTGTTTGGGAGAGGGCCAACTTTTAAGTTAGGTCAGGTTGTTGAGGGTCATGTCCTGCTGAGTATGTTGAAGGAGACACAGCAGCTCCAGACAGTCTGGTCCAGCCTTGAATCCTGCATTGCGAAAAGTTTTTCCTTATATCTAATCAAATTTTCCTTGTTGCAGTCTGTACATGTTGCCTCTTGTCCTTCTCCTGTGCACATCCGGAAAGAGCTTTGAATTTCTCTTCTCTCTACATTTCTGTAAGGTATTTGAAAACAGTACTTTAAGATCTCACTGCTTTCTCTTCTAAAGCTTGATAACCACCTCCTGCAGCCTCATTCAACAGGCCTATTTAGATCACTGCAGAAATCTGAAATTAACTATGGCCTTTATTGTAAGCAAGGCAGTATATCCAACAGTTAGCACTGTTCAGGCTCTTCTAAAGAGAGCAGTTAAAAAAGATGCGTGGTGCCTTGGTACTACTGAGCAGTCATGACATGAAGGAATCAAAAAATCAACCATAAGTCAGCTGTAACCTCAACAGAGTAAAAAGTTTCAGAATCAACCATTGTTAATGAATGGTTTTTCAGCTGCTATATGATTCCCCAAATGATCTACATTCTAAAAAACTCTTCTGATTTTTTTGATCAGATTAAATACTTGAATGCACAAAAGAGCTTGTGGCTAGAACAATGGAAGTGTCATTTATGATCTATACCAAATCCTATTGTATGAGACAATGTTTCTGTTTTGAAAAACAGTTTCATGTATGCACTGTGAGCTTGGTGGGGTTGAATTCTTACCTGAAGGAAGTGCTTTGATGGTTGGGTTAGGCTAGTTTTGCAAGAATTAGTCCATCCATTCTATCTTTGGAGCTCCAGTTTTTTCCTCCCATCCGAGCAAACCACGGAAGAGGATCAAGATGAGCTTAGACACCAGGAAGTTTTTCAGGATTTTTGTCATTCCTTAATCATTCACAGAACTGATAGAGCCAGAGCCCAGAATTGCAGAAGGATTCCTGAGCAGTAGAAATCTTGATGTTAAACAGGAATCAGCTGTGACACACCTTGATGATAGGGTGGAGATAATTTGTTTTGTCATTAATATTTGACATTCAAGTTCATCATGCAGAGAAGGCAGACACACTGCCTGGAAAAGAGGCTGCAGGCAGCACAGAATCTTACTCATGCATTGCATAAGGGTCACATTTACATCCAGATCCTCGTCTGGTGATTAAATAGTGCATTACACAATCCAGTAACAGAGTGAGTGTGCTATTGGATGACACCCAATCTGCCTCTTCCTGAGCTCTATTGTGAACTCTCCTCCCCAGCTCTGCATGAATGGATCAAGGATGTCACGGTTCCTCCCCTTGCAAGGAGGTCGTTTTTCAGTGGATAAATCCAGTCCCAGCCCTGCTGCCGTCCCCAGCACCCTGCCTGTGGTCAGGACCCTTATGACACTGTGGCCTTGGAGGGAGATCTCGATGGCACAGCGTGAGCTGGAGAAGAGCAGCTCCACCCTGTGCAGGAGCAGGATGTCATTAGGAGTGCCCGCGCCCACTTGTCAACAGCCCCCGGCCGCTGACCGCAGCCTGAGTCACAGGCACCTGAATGAAAGTAGTTTTGTTGTTGTTTTGTCCTTTTCAGCCTCCGAAGAGTTCACCTTCCAGGAGGGCAGGTGTCTGCATCAAGCCAGACTGGCTCCTGCACTGTAACCTGGCCCCATGGGGGAGGGTTTTCCTTCTGGCCAGGAGCTTGCTATCCATTCAGGTAATGATAACACCTCATGCACACTGCCCTGTGAACCACTGGACAGTAGAAATCAGAAACCCTTTTGCCTTCCTCCCAGTGTGACTCCCTTTGGCTTCACTGTGAGTCCTTGGGTGGTTTCCCCAGCAGATTCAGAAAGGCTGAGTGTCAGTCATACTGACAGAGGCTGCAGTAACAGCACAGATGCCATATCTGCAGAAGCACAATCCCAGGCATGGTGGTGAGCTGACATGGACCAGGCTGCATCCATGCCAAAAGACTCCCTCAGCCTCCAAAATGGTGCAGGACTTAATATGGGGTGAAGAGAATGTATTTGATTTCTTGTTTTGTGGTCACAGCCCAGCAAGATCATGGAAAGCAGGCCTCACTTCGTCCCATGGTTTCCCTGATGGTACTGGTGTTAAGGGGTGTTAAAGAAGCTTTTTTTTTTTTTTTGTTAAAAAGGAAGAGAAATACCTCTCAGCTCTAATAGTCACAGGAAAGCGCCTGCCCCATTCCTCATTTCGTGTCCTGCTTCATACTATAAACAATGATCATTACAAGTTGCACCTTGCTTGTCCTCTGTATTTTTCCCCATCAGCTTAGACCATAATTGCCATTCCATCCCCCTAATTACTCCACCCTGGCTTAAGGTGCAATGAATAGCCTTTGTTTGGCAAATAAAGGGTAGGCAGGACTTTGAAGGAACGCATTGCTATTATGGACATTCGCCCTACATTATGGGGTTGTCTCTTTTAGTTTCTGTTAAAGCCAAGGCTTCAGTCATTTCCAACAGGGATGGTCAGGAGAGAAGTACAGTCCTACAGACCAAAATATCTGACTCTCTACTGTATAAAGGGGGGGGGGGGAGAAGTTACATAAATATAGCAAGAGATGTCAGTGGTTGTTCTGTGCTTAACAAGTCTCAGAAATCTTCTAGGCATGCCCTGTTTCTTAATGTAAAAAGTAAGACTTGAAAACATGAAACTAAAAATAGAAATTTCAAGCATGTGGCTCCATTAAAACAGGGTCTAGTCACCCCAGGAGAACAGGATTAAGAAAGCTTGATAGAACTTGAATTTATGGCAGTATCACTTTTGGTCCCTGCTGTCTGAT
>NW_016692264.1:0-2967 GCF_001604755.1 Lepidothrix coronata | reverse complement strand
CCAAATTAATGGCATTAAATATAGCTCCCTTCACACCACAGCCACACAGATCCCAAATTAATGGCATTAAATATAGCTCCCTTCACACCACAGCCTCACGTGACCGGCTCTGAAGAACTCGGCCTCGCGAGGCTTCTGCCCCAATTAAATATTGCAGGGAAACACTTATGAACAGACATGGAGGAATTCAGCCAAAGCCACGCAGAAAATCTGTGCTATGATCTCATCCCCCCTCGCCGGGTTTAACCTCCGTTTTGGGAGAAGCCAGAGAGCCAGGATGGAGAGCAAAGGGCCCGCTGCCAGAAGGGATTGATGCCCTCGGGACCCCGGGGAGTTTTTAACCCTTCCCAAAGGTTTTCCCAGCCTGCAGAGGCTGAGAGGGGGCTCATCAGGCTGTGCCTGTGCTCTGCTGAGCCGGGAGGGACTGGCCAGGGGGAGCAGCTGCTCCGGGAGGGAGCTGATAACTCGGAGAACTCGGAGAACTCGGGCCCTGAGGCTCCTGCATCTGCACCTCCCGTCCCCTGGTCCCTTCCCTGCTTCCCTCGGCCCGGGATGAGCCTGGAATATTGCCTGGGCTCTCATAATTCCTCTCATGCTATTCCTGAGGGGCCCTGGTCCTGATTATGGCATCGAAATGCAACCTGCAACAAACAGTGGCAACGGGGCAGACAAAGGACGTGGAGATTTGGAGGGTTTTTACACTAAAATTGCTTCTGTTTGATAACAATTTGCTGATTTCTAAGCCGTGCAGTGATCCTAATTCCTTTTTTTGATGACAGTTATGGTGGCTTTGAGAGCAGCTGCTGCACAGGTTCTGCTGCACAGCTGAGAGGGCCATATGGATTTTTAATTCCTGGGAGTTATTACTTGGTTGGAGCCGCGGGTACGAACCCAAGCCTGCCTTAATGGAGTCATTAGGCTTGACAAGCCTTCCTTAAAGAGGGCTATTGTTGGGAGAGATCTGATCCCAAACCCAGGGAAGGTCTGGGAAACGGGCTGGACACTTCATTATATGAAACAGAGAATCGATGTTCTATTTTTTAATTTTTTTTTTTTAGGCAGCTCAGGGGGTTTTTACGCCTTCAGGAAGTTCATCCTCTGTTAGTATAAGTTAATTTTCATGACCTGTTTTCTGTCCTTTCAGAACTATAATAAGAAAATGTGTTTTGAGATATTATTGTTGCTTTACACCAGTGGGTTTTTTAACAAATCAGACAAAATGGGGACACAAATTTTCCCCTGCTCTTAAATGAAGAAATCCTATAAAAATACTCAGAGTCACAATCCTAACACACATTTGGGAAGAGACAATAACTCTGAAAGAGATATTAAAGCATATTTCTCAGTGAATTCTTCTAAGACAACCCCTAAACATGAGATTGTTGAGCTTTATCCTAAAACAAGGAGAGACAAGATTCATCCCTGCAGGATCCTGGATGGAAATTTCTTTAGTCCCAGAAAAGGCTCCAATCCTTGTGTTTACAAGCATCAGGAAAGGAAAACATTGTGGTTTAATATAAAATTTATATGTACGTAGAGATCACTCGAATGCATCGTGCTACAGATAAATCTGAGCACTTCTCTGGATCTTTAATTTAATTCCACAGAAAACGTTGGAAAAGTCTCAACCCTATGGCACACATCGGGCTTGTAAAACTGGAGATGAATTCCGTGAAATCCGGTGCTGCTGCCATGGAAATGGAGCGGGTTGGGCTGGGGGAAAACGGAGCAGGTTGGGTTGGAGGAACCATCCCCACACCCAGGGACTCCGAAGCTTTGCTGTGTCCGTGTGGAACAATCAGCTCACAACAATCAGCTCGCAACAATCACCTCGCAACAATCAGCTCACAACAATCAGCTCACAACAACCTGCTCCCTTTTCAGCTGTTTCCATGGCAGCAGGATCTGAATTCCCACAACTGTTGCGAACCCTGGATGTGGGTGGTGCTGCCCGTTGTGTCGGAGTATCAGAGCCGGGAGTTTTGGCGCGTTATTATTTAATTGGGGTGACTTTTGTGCCTTTTTAACGACTGAAGACAAGGTCGCTCTGGGATCTGTGCACTGCCATCACCCAGAGTTAGGCAGTGTGGGCAGATCCAGTGCAGAGCAACCTGCAAACTCTGGGATGTTTAAAACTCATTAAAACCAAGCCCAGAAATCCCATCCAAGTAGGTGTGTGGGGTCTCACAAACAAGGAAGGAATATATATAATATATATAATATATATAATATATATAATATATATAATATATATAACATATATAATATAGATAATATATATAATACATATAATATATATAATACATATTATATATATTATCTATATAGTATATATATTATATATACTCTATTATATATAGTGTATATATTATATATTATATATATTTTATATATTATATATATAATATATTATATATATATAATATCTATAACAAGGTGAGGGGAAGTGAAGGGGCAGGCACTGATCTCTCCTCCTCGGTGCCAGGAGCCAGGGAACGGCTGGAGCTGCGCCAGGGCAGGTTTCAGGTGGATTTTGGGAAAGGTTCCTCCCGACACAGAACCCGATCAGAACCCCCGGGGAGCTCCTCATGAATATTCAAATCTCCGCTCTGTGATTGGCTGAGGCGTTCAAATGAGGCCACGCCTCCCCGGCTATGGGTGGTCCTGCGTGACGTCAGAGCATCCGTTGGTTGCCATGACAACACGTCCCCGCCCCGCGCGCGGCCCAATGAGGCCGCGGTATGTTAATGAGGGGGCGGGGCTGGGGGGTGGAGGTCGCTGGTCCGGCGGTTTTTGGGGTCGGTGGCGAGTCCCGGGGGTGGGGGTGAAGTGCGGGGACGAAACCTTGGGGAAAAGCCCCTCGGGGGTTGAGCTGCAGCTCCAGGTGGGGCTGGGAGGGTGTGGGATCCGCTCCTGGCACGGGGATGGAGCGCTGGGAAGGAGTTTCTGTTCCCTCTTGGATGGGGA
>NW_016692263.1:0-2967 GCF_001604755.1 Lepidothrix coronata | reverse complement strand
ATCTAATCTATCTATCTATCTAATCTATCTATCTATCTAATCTATCTATCTATCTAATCTATCTATCTATCTAATCTATCTATCTAATCTATCTAATCTATCTATCTAATCTATCTACCTAATCTATCTATCTAACCTATCTAATCTATCTATCTATCTATGCATAGTTATATTTTCTAGGTCCCTCCCTTATTTTATCAGGAAGTTGGGAGATGGAAAGTAGGGTTATAAGGGGAGGAGGAGTGATGAAAATATCAGACTTCCCCAAATATCTCCAAGTGATAAAGCCAAGCCTTTAGTGGCCTCCTACATCCCATCTGCCTTATGAATTATTCTACCTCACGACTAAATCCCTCCCAAATCCTCATGGCAGCTCTGTTATCAAGGATAGACAATTTAGGACATGGAGTAGCCTAAGTGATAGAAATCCAGTAAGTTCTCACCCCAAGAGATGGGAGAGGGAATTACCTACCACTGAGCACAGAAATCAACGTAGCAGCTACCCAATCTGACCAGTCTGAAATCAGCTCTAACTTTTGAAGCTGTTTGTTTTCCTTCTGCATCATCCAAGAACAACAATTAAAACATGTTACTTGAATCTTTGCTTACATGAACTAGATTAAATGTTGGACTGCAGGCTTTTTCTAAATGTAAATGGAAGAAAGTGTTCAGTTTGCAAATCATATGGGAATATTGAAGGGTTTGCTAAAATAGAATTAAGTTGCAGAAATCTGTCTTCTGAATATGAAATTTAACTTAAGCCCTAATATTTTAATCATATTTCTACAAAAGTTTCAGTCTGAAGTAATCTTAGAAGATTTTCAATAACACACAAGGACAAAGAACCTTCAAATACTCTCTTCTTCCTCTTTTTTAGAAAGGGACAAGGACAAGGATGTTTTCATTTTAAATTACACTATGGAGCAGAGGAGAATATAAAATGTTTGATTCTACTTATATTGCAAACATTCATCTTGTTATGCCAATAACTCAGTTTGATAGTCTTGGTAATTAATGTTCAGGAGCAGTTCAGTATATTGACAAAAACAACCTTGGAGCTCTGAAGAATAAGCAATCCATAGGACAGCAAGGACAGAACTTGCACATAATTAGACACAAAGCCATCACCAACACCAGATGCAGGTGTTCCAGATAAATTACAAACTTAAGATTCGATTTGAAAAAAACCAGTATGATCAAAGAACTCACTAACAACAAATTCACCTTGGACCTGAAATACCCACTCTTCTCCACTTCCTGCTTGCTTTCAATCTCCATTTGAATAAACACCCTTCAGTGTTAAACTCTGATCTTGAATTTGAATTCCTCCGCAAAGGAAAAGGAAGATAAATCCAAAAAGAGTATCATTAGCACATTGCTCAGTGCAATTAGGTATTCACCTCACCAAACATGCATTGGTGACAATGGCTGGATGAACCCACCAGACCTATTGTAGTTTCAAATATTTATAAAAAATACTTTGCATAACATGTCTTTAATAATCTCCTTCAGCCTAGGTCTACCTAGGAAATCTATTTCTGGAGATCCTCTGTACTCTTCACTCAGTTCCTAGTCTATTAGTCTTTCTGTTACTGTATGGATTTTAAAAAGATCTCCAAATTGTCCAAAAAGTCCAAATTGTTGGAAATCTCGAGCTTATTCTTATTTGTAATTTCAACATCATTTGTAGCAGTAGATGTGGCCAAATACTCCAGACTCCAAATGTCCTTTGCTATCATTGCTCAACTTAAGAGCATCTTTGACATACAAAGAAAAATCTCAACTGTTAACGAGCATGTTCTCAACACACAATTCTTGCTTTAGAGTGATACTAAAGAACTACATGGTTAATAAGATCAAGTTTTATAGGGAGTGGAAAAGGCTAGAAAAAGAACAGTCCCACATACTCATCACCTGCAAACCTGTACTTATGTTTAAATACGTAAAGACAAAATTAGCAGTCTTATGCCATCTAGAAATCATGTGAGAATCATTACTTACAACTGCCTGTTCACTGTATTTCAAAGAACAGCCATGGATTCTTTCCAGCACTTTGCCCACCTTTACAAAGGCCTGGCAATCCAATCCAAACCAAAAGTACCCCAAAAGCCATGGCTGGTGCAGATCAGTGGGAGCACCTTGCACAGAGAGGTTGTATCAAGAAATTACTTGCAGCTGAAATCTTAACAGTGATTGTGAATGCTGACACTTGCAAAAAAACACATAGCTCAAGTATTTCCAGTCTATTTTAAACGTAAATTTGAGTGAAACTGAGAAAGCACAAGCTTTGATGTACAAGAAAACAACTTGTACATCAGATTAAAACCAACACAATGTTATTAAAAATTGTTCCATGTTCCAAATGCAATACTGAGGTAATGTAGTATAAGCACGTGTTTTAAACTGAGTCCACAAATAGCAAAAAGTTAAAAGAATCCACACATAGTAACTTCTTTCCAAATCAAGAGATATTGGAGAGATGCTTTTAAAGCAAACATCCTTATAAATTTACTTAACACGAGTAAATATAGGCAAAAGACCCTCAATCCAAAAGTTCAAATTCCTTTAGAAACATAGCAAAAGGTGTCAGAAAAGTGGTGTTTTGCAACCAGATTCAAGGTTTATTAGACTCACTGCACATATTTGTGCAATGCACTTTCCAACATGGACTCTGCAAGGAAAACGGAGCCTGGGGAGATGTCAGGTGCCGTGATCTCTCACTTCAAAACTGGTTTATAATATGCAAGATAAAGCTGTAGTTATGAAGAGCAAGACAGCTTTTGGTGGGTGTATGATCCAAACCCTTTTATAGTTTGAATGCTATGTAGTTCTCCCACAGTGTAATTTTACTTCTGCTCCTTTAAAAACAAACAAAAGAATCAACTTTTTGTGGTTTTTTTTTAGATCTTAGACTAATTACTATAACTTATTACAGTTATGGTAAATAAAAAGAAATTGTTTTCTGGA
>NW_016692262.1:0-2969 GCF_001604755.1 Lepidothrix coronata | reverse complement strand
AGAAAAAGAAAAAGAAAAAGAAAAAGAAAAAGAAAAAGAAAAAGAAAAAGAAAAAGAAAAAGAAAAAGAAAAAGAAAAAGTTGCTAAGATGATTAAGAGCTACCTCTTCTGGGAGATGAATTTAAAATGGGTTTGTTTGCTCTTTATAAGTTCATGTAGTATAATCAGCAGGAAAGGAAAAGTTTAGGCTAACATTGGGAAGAAACTATAAGTTGGTCACAAATAAGACTGGAAATTAATATCTCTCAACAGGGGAAAAAAATACCCTGTTCTGAGTCTGAACTTGGGGTAACGAACCTGACCTGCCAGAGGAGCTCTGAGATGCAGGACAAGCCAGAGCTAACTCTGGAAACAGAGCTACAAACTTGCAACAGGAATCTGTTAATTACTATTCATTTAATGGATCAGAAGGGAAATGGGAAACAAAATAATCCTGACTTGAATTTGTTTATTGTTTTTGATACATTCTGTTAACTGCACCCTTCTAAGCTTCCTCAGATTGTCGGAAGGTATCAGAGAAATTCTCCCCCCCACCATCTCAACGGACAATTTGACTTCCAGAGTGTCTCTTCTCACCTCTTCATGAAAGAGAGGCTAACTGAAGCTAGAAATATGAAACAAAAATTATATGACAGACAAATGCACAGTGGTTCTAACAGAACAGAGACTCTGGTTCCATGAAGAGGATCTGAACTGGGAAGGGGTTCCTTCTGGGACCCCTTATCTCACTGGCAATAACTCAAATCATCTTACTCAATCACCTCCCTATTCACAGTGAGGACACCAGTCTCCAGAAACATTTTGGGCATGAAAAGAAGCAATAGCACCTTGTAATGGCTTTTTAAGATCAGACTGTGGGCATGAAACTCATGCAGTGCTAAATACAAACTTTTCTGTACACTTTTGAAACATTAGTTGACCTTTCACAGCTTTGCGACTAGGAACTGAATTATTTAGAGTTATACAAAACACAAAGTCTTGATGAAATTTCTAAATGAAGGTTTTGGTATATTTCAAGCATTAATGCATCATTCAGTACTAGCATGGCACATCCAACACATCAGGTCATTAAAAAAAAAAAAAACCCGTGTAACTCCATGTTATCATTCACCTGTTCCTTCCCTTCGCACACATCCAACTATTATAGTGAAAGACTAGAGGTGGTAAAGAAAACAACATAGTGTAGCCAAGCTCTTTTATAGTGTAACTGTTTTATCACAAGAATATATCTTCCAGCTCAGAACAGAGATCCCACTAACTCCAGACTCGGTCTCTGGTAGTGGCCAGCAATAGGTACTGAGGGGAGAATTTAAGAAGTCAATCATATTGTGATACCTTCTCCAGGATGCTCTTCCTCTCTCCGGCTTACCGCTCTGCAATTTGGTGGACTACAGCTGGCGATTTTGGACAAATTCACAGGAGAAAAAGCTTTTAAGATCTTTTAGAGTAATTTGTTTTTAATCCATGTAAACCTTTTGCATCTAATACAGACTGTAACAAGAAGCTACCCAGCTGAACTACATCCTGCATATGACAGTATGGTTCCCTGTTCTTTTTGAAACTCATCTGCTAGTTTGGGATTTGGTGCTTTCTCCACCATCTCTTGATCATGGCAAGCAATGACACTGGTCACTTTTTAACTTTCTCTCTGTCCTTTAAATTGAAGTTGTAGATTTTCAAGTTATTTTATATATTAACTAAACAGGTAAATTCAATGGATAGAACAAAATTTATTAGATTAGATACTTAGGAAACCCTCTGATGGGAGCCTCTGTCAGAATCTCTTTGGACTACAGGTTTGCAGACAGTAAATTAATTAAAACACTAAGTACATTTAAAATACCCAAATTATCTAAATATAGTCCATCTATTAGAAAAACCATGCTCCTTTCCTACTCCCAGAATTAAAATCTTCCTTTAGAATACAAGTTACAGGGTAGAATTTCAGTGCGTCAACAACATGCCAAAAATAGACAAACTGGGAAGCACAGAAAGACTAAGAAAACTGACACTGTAGAAACTGATTTTTTCTTCCTTCATTTCCAGCTCCAATGAATCTCAAACCACAGAACTGCTCGGACATTCCTTTACCACCTTTATTAGCACTCTGCCTTGTGCCAAAGATAATAAACATTTGCAGCATCTAAGTCTGCAATAAGCATCACTGTGCCCAGGATAAGCCACTCTTTGGAAAAGACAGGTAGGTAGATGGTCTCTGACAAGAAAGAGAGCTATGGAGACTCTCAGGAATATATTTTTACATAACGCAGCCTGCCAGCTTTCAGCTGATGAGCCCATCCAGACCTAAGAACCTCCACAGAACCACTAGGTGCCTCCATATGGAGCCTTTCTGCCTCCCAAAAAGCTGAGGAATGCGTTGGAGTCCTACATTCACCCAGTCCTGCACCCAACTGACAAACCTCCTTGCAGCACAGCCCCTGAGAAGGAAAGCAGAGAGCCAAGGCAGTTCCAAGTGGGAGCCAGGCTGGGCTCACCCCACCTGCCACCAAACCAGTACCAATACCCCAGCCAGGTGCAGGCTGGAACCATAGTCCCACACTGTGCTCCTCGGCATTTTTTTTGGACAGAACAGGGCTCACTAGCTAACCTAGGTCTGCATGGATGAACTTGGCCACCACAGCACCTTCCTGATGAAGGCACACACGAAGCAGCACAGGAGCAGCCTCACACATGGACAAGCCTTTTCGCTCTGGCCCAGACCACCGACACCAGGCCTGTGCTCATTTCATGCAGTCACTAACACATTGCTGTCTCACCTGCTTTTTCCTGTAACGTTCATCCAACCAGAATATCATTCCCCTTAATGACAGTAAGGGGGACCCATTTTAGGTCCAGCCTCCAATCCTTAACCTCTTATTTACAATGTGGTTTCAAACTTATCATAGTCAAAATAGACTAAAAAAAAATGAAACACATTAGTTACTTAATTTTTGCTGGAATACTGCCTA
>NW_016692261.1:0-2969 GCF_001604755.1 Lepidothrix coronata | reverse complement strand
AGTGAGTTTGTTGTTTGTTGTTTTTTTTTTTTTTTTTTTTTTTTTCACACACACACAAAACCACAATCTGCAAAGAGCAAAACTTGAAAGTAAGAATCAAATGGGAAGAAGAACATTAACAGATAAATGACAAGGTAATCACCTAACTTAATTGCACTAAACTCTTGAAGAGTTTAACAGGGAAGAAATAATGGAGATATGGGAGCCAAGTTAATTGGTACTGCTCTGCCAAAGCTGAGCCTATAAGATTTCTATCAGGGACTAAACGACAGCATTTTTAATTCCAATGTATTTTAGACTGTCTTCCATTCTTCTGCCTCTGAGTACAAGTTCCGGAGATTTGACCAGCATATTTCTGAATAAAATTATGACAATGTCTGTCATCTTTCAGCTATGAAAAACAAACAAACAAACAAAAAAACCCACCAAAAAACTAAAGCAAAGAAAAGAAAGAATGAAACAAACAAACAGCTATTGAGTGTGAAGCAGGGCTTAAGAAAAACTCGCTGTCAATAGGTGAATCAGTCAGTAATGGAAGGGTATCTAACAAAATGTTATACAGAAAGAGTAAAAAATCTTCATACAAATATTAAGGCATGTCTCCATTTTATCAGCATCTAAACAAAGGGGCCCTTTCTCAATCCATTCCCTTACCATGTGCAACCACGGCACGTAAAGCCTCTCATGAATATATAAAGTTCAAATTCAAAATTAAATTTTTTGCTCCCGCTACTTCTACTGGAATTTTTTCCAATGATCTTACTCAGACAAAATTTGTGATCAAACTACTTTAGTTATTTCCTATACATTTGTACTTTCATCCCAAATCTTCCTTCAGCACTGCCAGTATTCTGTAGCCCAAGTTTATTTACAGAGAACAGTTATATTCTCTCTTTCCTTCCCATTACAAGGGTAAACAAGGCCAGGTCTTTTAGCCTCCTTCCCTGTTTACCACTAGGGAATGAAAAGCTTAAGTAAAAGAACCAGAACAATAAATAAAGATGATGTTATCGTTTTCCTAATCCATATTAGGGATGCTATTAAACTCTGATATTACCAAATTGAAAAAGGATTTAAACGTTTTGTCAGTAAGTTCCCCATAGTAAAATGAATCCCCGTGTTCATCGTTCTGTTGTACTAATTAAACAGTTTCAACTAAAATGGTCAGAAAGTACACACAAGCTGTTTATCACTGCTGGCCTTTGAGCTTCAGTATACTCAAAGGACATGCTACTTTAGATGCGATAATTACTGAGTTCTTACATTTTTACTGAAGAGGCACAGAAGAGTTCCAACAGAGAATTTCACATTAATCAGAGCTAACAGGGTACTTATTAATAATAAAGCCATGATTATAATAGAAAAAAACATTTATTCAGTTCAACATTTGTAGGTACTAATTCCAAAAACTGTTTAAATTGATATCAGGCAGAAAGTTTAGTCTCAGCTCTTCAGGGAAATTCAAAAATATTAATCATTTATCTGAAGCATAAGAAATGCTAAAGACTATTAACTATTCATCCACAAACAATAGCTTATCCTCCATTCTTCTGCTTCTTAAAAGCTCAATAATTTTTCTGATATCTTTTCTTTTTACTTTTTTAAACTCTGATGGAGGTTATTTCTCTGTGAATTGGAAATGTCTTCAAATTGTAACACTAAAGACTTACACTACAGTACAAACATTACACTGTAGAGAATATATTTTTAACTGAAGGGCAAAATATGGACAAGTAATGGAATTTCATTTTCTGGGTGCCTTTTGCACAGTTTCTCTCTCAAGTTCAGGAGCATATACATGGTTCAGAAAATCTAAGTAGCTCAAATCTCAATTCTAATACTAAAATTTCTATAAAGATTAAACACCTTTCAAGGGTGCTAGAAGAAAATGATACAAATATACCCCACTGCCTAACTGTAGCGGAGATGAAAAAAAAAGTGTCAGAAAGCAGACCATCCCAACAGTTACACAATTGTGACTGCGATTACATCATGGAAAAATGCTCCTTATTAACACAATACACCAAAGAAAGTTAGCCCTTGTTTAGCAAGACTTTTGCATACCTTCCAATTACCAGTACAGAAGTAGAAATTCAGACTCTAAAATGGTCAGAATTTAAAAACTACAGGCTGTTACAGACAATTTTTTTTGGAAGTTGAAACCTGCATCACCTACGGTCTTTGAATAAATATTAAGATAAAAATACTCAATATGCACTCATATAAAAAAATAAATTAAGGGACTATAGGGGATTTTATATATTTATTTTAGCTTTTAAATTCAATTTTACATATTCTTTACTCTGTGTGGGCAACTAGAGGATAGTCAAACAGTAAATGAACAAGATGTAGCATACGAAAATTTACTGTTTCATCTTTTATACATATATGTATACATGGATGTTTATACACACATATATAAAACATTTTTTTTTAAACTTAGGGCAGACCATTATTTTTATGGCTCATAAGTAATTGAGGATTCTGTGCACAAAATGGCACTACTACTGTTCATTATTCACTACAGTCAACTAATCAATATGTTCAAACTCCTATGTCAAAAATATTTACCAGAGTAGAAGTTTATCAGAACAACATAAAATTTCAATGATTATTTTATTTTTTTTAAATTTCTGTTACTAAAAATACTGCTAAATATACAAAAGAAAAAAGTTTCTAGTCACTCTGAGCAACTTTGTGTTTATCCAACTTTATGCCTTTAAGGTAGAAAAGTTGGAAGAAAACTATAGCAATAGAAAGAATTAACTAGATTCACCTGACAAAATCACTCTGATAGTCTGTACAGCATGTCTTTCCTATATCTGGTAACAAATAATTGCTAAATGTAAGAAGTTTCACATAATACTGTGAAAATTATCATAGGTGATAATCTTTACATGCAAATTTAACTTTGCAAGTGAAATTAATACTTACTAAAGTGAGTTTGTTGTTTGTTGTTTTTTTTTTTT
>NW_016692260.1:0-2970 GCF_001604755.1 Lepidothrix coronata | reverse complement strand
GTAAGACAAGAGGGCATGGTCTTAAGCTGTGCCAGGGAGGTTTAGGTTAGATATTAGGAAGAAATTCTTTACAGAGAGGGTTACAGGCGTTGGAATGGGCTGCCCAGGAAAGCGGTGGATTCTCCGTCCCTGGAGGTTTTTAAGATAAGACTGGATGTGGCACTTAGTGCCACGGTCTAGTAATCGTGTCAGTGTTGGATCAAGGGTTAGACTCGATGATCTTGAAGGTCCTTTCCAACCTGGCTGATTCTATGATTTTGTGATTTTCCTTTTCATTATAATTATCATTTTCACCCTTCAAATTCTCTTCCTTCCCCACAGTGGGAAAGGAGCAAGCAGGACTTTGTGGTGTTTAGTTGCCGGCTGGGGTTAAAACACAACAATATATTAAATTCTATAAACATACATCATGTCGTTAACTAACTTTTTTTAATCTTCTCATTTAGACCAATTAAATACTAGGTATCCTAGTCTGGATTTTTATAAAGTAGCCCATTAGATTAAAAATCAGTATCCCATTACCAATTCTTCAAGACATGTTTTTACTCCTTTTGCAGAGTGTATACACTGTTATTCTTAATTTTTTATTGCATTTGTAGCTGTGTAATCAAATCTATCTGCATGACATAAAGCCATATTGTGCCATTCATTTTTAAGCAGCATTCCCTGTTGATTCCATTGAGGACTGCTGCTTAAAAATGGATGGTGCAATATGGCACTTAAATCTGCAAATATAATTAAATTATATTAGATCTTAGCTGTAGGAGCTCAAAAGTAGGTGATCTGAAATCAGCAGTAAGAATTAAAAACTTCAAGCTGCAGAAAAAAATTTCATAGCAAAAATATTAATTTCCTTAAAAGTTGAAGATATTTGAGATGGATTCTCATACTTATGTAGTCCATTCTTCACACTTCTTTTACTGAAGTTTTGCCTTGTGTGTTCTTTCTTTTGGTTAAACTGCAAAGGCACAATGGAAAACATGAGCAATAAGCACATAACAGGGGCTTTTAATCCAATATTGTTTTACTGGAGGTGCAGAAAATTTTACTTTATAGTACTAGTTAAGCATAGATTATAAGGATCTGTTGTTCGGCTGGGCGATTTTGCCTCTGTAGTTTTCATCTACATTTCTTTTACAACTAGTGAATGCTGAAATTTGATAAAAGGTTTGACTGATGATGGTAATGCATTTCATATTGTATTCTCCATTTACTAATGCATTGCCATGAAGGGGTAGAGTTTAGTTCTTTGACAAAGGTGCATGAATACTAATGATCAAGATAGGTAATCTTCCAGATAAAAAAGCTTGCCAATTTAGATACAGAATGGGTGATACTTCGTTGTTGTTGTGATAGGGCTTTTTCAAAGGTTGCAGGGGATGCTATTTTACAAGGCAAGGTACCATTAAAGTTCAGCAGACAGAGGAACTTTTTGTCATTAATGCTAATAATGTTTCAAGGAAACAGTGAGCAATGCATCAACACACTGATTCTTATCACTTCTTACCAGAGCCAAGTCCCTTTTTCCCCTACTGTTCCATTGCTGACCCTGGAAGGCAGGATAAGGACAGCATACTGGGTAACATTTTTGTGAATAAACTGGAATAAGCTAGAGCATAAATAAATACATAAAGTGATACAGTATTTCAGTGTCTAAGCAAACATTATTAAAAAATACTGAAATATTATTGTAGAATTACATTAGAAAATATAATTTGACTCCTGAACTTTTTTTTTTTATGCTGGTTGGTTGGGATTTTTTATTCTGCGGGATATTTTTCATTCCCAGAGAAATGCTTCTCAACAATTTTTGCTTTTGTTTCTCTATTAGTTTGTTTTTGTATAACAGTTTATATTTGTGGGTGTGATGGGTTTGCTAGGCTTTTTACTGTAGGCAGACTTTTCAATGCTAGCATAATAATTAGACAAGTTGATTTTCAGAACTTATAGTTTTTTACTTTTTTAGGAAACTAAATAAATCATTGCACTATAAAACTGAAGCGAAGGCAATGGGGTCTACTTAGCTCCAATAAGAGTAAGTGAAAGTCAATGGCTAGCATGGTGGTAGTGGAACTTTTTCATCCATCCAAACAACTACAACCTGATGCTAGGTGTTTTTCAGAGGCAAAAGAATATTTTATTTTTGTATTAGGTTAAGAGTTTCAATTCACTGTAGCTATGGTTTCATGTTCATCTTTGATTTCTGAGCATTAATGTTTAGTGATCGTAAGAGTAGAATCACCTCTTCTTGAAACTTCTGGATTTTAAAGTAAACATTTCCCAAAAGGTAAGAAAGGAAATATAGTCAGTGAAATCTATGAATTTACTAAAATATCAAGCAAACCTCTTCCTTCCCACAAATACTTTTAGAAATGTCTTACAGGCCAGTCTGGCTGCTATGAGAACTTAATGGTTTACCACCTAATGATTTAAGATTAAACATTTTCTCAGCTTGCAAAGGTCAGCTGGGTGCTTACATCTTGAAGCAACTTTCCTTTATACTAGTTGGTTTTGAGACCCAGGAATGTGAATTCTTGTGAGGGTAAAGAGCCATTATTGAAGCAGTTGGAAAATAAGACAGTAAGGGAAAAAGTAAACTCAGAAGGGCCAGAGGGAAAAAGTCCAGAAAGAGAAGACTAAATAAGAAATTACTATGAAATAGTAATACAGGTATTTTGTTCTTGCTGCAAACTAAATGTTGCATATGTCAGAGTGACAAAAAGTTCATGCCTTACTCCAGTCTGTACTGAGCATATTGTAGCAAAGGCTGCAGACACCTCTTGTTGAGAGTCTTTGTACCTGAAAGATCCCTGCTGGAAATCCTGCTTCCAGACTTGCACTTCATCTCTTCTCTTGTGTGAACAGCTCTGTGCCAGATTCACTTGTGTGAACGGATATATGCCCACTATAAATCCAGTGCAGATGTATGTTTCTTTCATGGAATTCAGTGTGTGGGGAAAACGTTTAGAT
>NW_016692259.1:0-2971 GCF_001604755.1 Lepidothrix coronata | reverse complement strand
AAAAAAAAAAAAAAAAGACAAGAAAAAAGTCGCTGGAGCTGCTTTTCAGGTGCAGGCTTGCCAGCAGGAATCCATAATAGAGGCTACCTGCCATACACAGCCAACGCACCCAGAATGCAGTGCCAAGTGTCCAGGCCAGCTCAGCAGGCAAGACAGGCAGCCCGCCTCAGATTCAGGTTGCCTGGCATTTCTGGCATGAGATCTTGCCTTTGCTTCCTTACGGCACTGCCAAAAGTGAGTGAGCTGAAATCTTCCCTGGGTGCCTACCTCAGGCTAGTTTAGTCTTGTTGGGAGTTGATTTCAGTTTGGGATTTTTGTGGTTTTGAGGGGGTTGTTTGGGCTTATTTTGTGTTGTTTCTCCCAGGCAAAACAGCTCCACCATTGCCAAGGAAGAGGCTAGGGAATGTACCTCTTATCCATACTTAAAAGAAAAATTGTGTGATCTTTCATCTGGAAATTACTAACGTTAGCAGGATTTGAGAGAAGATTGCATTCATGCAGATGGCATTTGTGCAGTTTTGCTGAGTAGGAGACTGACGGCATCGCCACTGACATGTACCTAACTTTTTTCAAACACGTGAGGAGTCCTAGTTTGAACAACTTTCAGAGACTTGAATGCTAAATCTGCAGAAAACCTTTCCTGTGTGAGCAACTCAGCTCGTGTGGGTCATATTAGGCCAGGGCATCCTGGTAGGGTAAAAGCCCCGTCAGACCTGTGAACAGCAGAGACCCCAGGCTTGGTGGGAATCACGTCCAGGCTGCAAGAGTAGGAACAAACATCTGGCTAAGGAGGAGAATGCAGTGAAGCAAAAGAGGCAGGGGAACTTTGAGGAAGCAGTAGGGGAAGAGCAGGAGAACCAAGCCTCACCTTGATGCAAAGGACTGACCTGCTCTGGAGAGGAAAGAGAGTAATGAGGGAAGTTGTTTGCAGGATCCTGTTTTATCTGTGTCCTTCAGCCTAGCTCCAGACCAGGAAGCTTCTAGCCCCCACCTAGTGTATGCACTTTCAGTTCCCTTCTGTCTGTGTATGTCACTACCTCCAGCACCTCAGACACCAACAGGCTGGATCCCTGCTCTGCAGGCAGGCATTCTTCTAATAAGTTTCAAGTTTAAAATATGGAACTGCCAAAATCAAATATCATCACCTCTCCCGACAGACTAAAACCAAACTGGAGCGCATCAGTGTTTTGCTGACTCCTCCCAATCACCCACTCTCCAGAGACTGCTTTCTCCTGGCACCCTGGGGAATAACATCAGACCCCAGCCAGTTGCATGGCGCCAGTGCAAAGGGAACAAAAGCCAAGGCAGTTGTGGGAAAAAGGCCATTGTTCCAAAAAATTTAAATGATGTCACTCTGCTCCCTAACGGCATCAGTAAAACATGCTTTCCAATGGCAAGTGCCTCTCTCCACAGTTGCCTACAGTGAGAGTAGAAGGCATGGAACAGATTAATCTGCTTGTCAGAGGCTGGATGATTATCATAAAAGACCATTTTTTAGCATAATCTGCCTTACCCTCTGGACAGGGAGTTAAATGGCACCATGGTGTGGGGCCAGGTGGCTTGAAGGGACCTCACCCAATGTGAGGGTGTGTGGACAGCAGTGATGGCATGAGCATACCTGTTTTCAGAGGGAGGAGAGCTGCTTGTGCTCCTCATTATGGTACTCCCACTTACTAGTCATCACCATTTGCATTGTGACATCTGCTAGAAATCTTAATCATGGGTTGCAGCCCCAATGGAGTAGTCTTGAACAGATGTGGGAGTTACGTTCCTAATTATCTTAACACCTTTTCAGCAGGGTATCATAAACACAAGTTAATTAAGCCTTGTACTAACCCTGTGATGCAGAGAAACAACTATTTCTTTTCATTCTGATTTATAAGTGAAGAAGTTGAGGGACCAGCTTATATCTGCTACTCAGTCCTGGAGTCCAAGCCCTCCCCTGGCCTCTCCACCTTAGCCACTAAGTGCTGCCCCACCTGCCAGAAAATCAACACATTTTGACCTATTGCTGATAAAATTAATAGACTACATCCTGTGCCCCTGCCAAATCCTAGGAAAGTTTTCTTACAAAGATGAAAATCATGAGGATTTTCAATGTTTGTTACTTCTCCCTACATTGGTGCCTTGCAAGGTGCCTCCAGCCCAGGCTGCCCCCTTTCAAAGACCTGAGGGCCAGTCATAGTCTCACCATGGATGCATTCCTGAAGGCACCCATACCATATGAGCCATTTATCAGGCAAGGGATGACTCTTGATTGTCCATAGGTCATATCTCTCTGTCATTGCCCAGCATATGGCCCTCACGACACTTGCAACTAAGGATGAACCCAAGGAGTGAAAACCAGACCTGTCTCCCTTGCACCCTACAAAATGCCCACGCTGAACTGCCTCCATCGTGGCAGAACCCAGACAGCATAAAAATCTGTGGGATGACAGCTGCTATGTCTTGTGAGAAACATCTTGGGCCATCAGGATGCTGACACCCTCTGGTGATATATCCCAGAGCTATGTGTATAAGAGGACTACAGGAAAGAGTTGGCTTGGCTGCAGAGCCATGCTGGTGCACCAGAGTGCTCAGGTGGACTTTGGGGAGTGATATGGTTTGAAGCTGGCTCCCTGTCAAGTCTCCAAACCTTACCACCAGAAGTCCCCCCCTACCCCCCCAAACCTCAGGGAGAAGAGGGAGGAAAAAAAACTAAGAAAACCCGAAATGAGAGAGAGACAACCAAAGTGAGATATATAAATATATTTACACTTATATACAATTAAAATATACAATTTCACAAGGGAAAGGGAAGGGGGAAGGGAAAGGGAACAAAACAAAAATAATATATATAGATATCCCAATTAGTGACCCAATATCTAACAACTAAAAGAGTTAGCAAAGAAAATAGCTCACTACTCTCCTGGGACAACTGAGAGTCGCTCCGGAATGATCACCGGCAACCTCTGTCTCCCAAGGTCGGCAA
>NW_016692258.1:0-2972 GCF_001604755.1 Lepidothrix coronata | reverse complement strand
TATGGATATCAGCTCCTAAACCCCTTGGAGCATGGATAGTATGGATATCAGCTCCTAAACCCCTTGGAGCATGGATAGTATGGATATCAGCTCCTCAACACAGAAGTTCTCATTCTTGTGCTCGTAGCACCACACGTTCCTCACACAGAGACAGCTCATGCTTCAATACTGCTTGTGGCTCAGATATTTATGTGGGCAGAGGTCTCCACATCACTGTGTGCCAAACACATGGAGCCTATTCTAACACACAGCTGGGACCTTCCAGATAGAGTTAAAATGCAGTGTTAACTCTAATGTTGCATCCTCAGTTGAGTAAACTAAAGCATGCTCACATGCCCTTTAGCTGCTAATCAGGTTAGAGAAAAACCTTGAAGAGGTTGTAGTTTAGACTTTGTAGTGGTAAAAATATTAAGTTTTTTTGTACAGCAAAAGCATTTTACCTGGTGTGCATGGTGAACATTTAACGAAATATTGCTACTCACATAGTCTTTTTAGGACAGCAGGCTTTTGGGTTTTTTTGTTGTAGACACAAAAATTTTCCTAGACTATTAAAAATTGTTTCATGTCAGAAACTAGAACTAGAAAAAGTGCATGACCTGTTGCATGAGATATAATTAAGTTAGGAGCAGCTTGGTCATATCTGAAGCAATAGAAGGCAATTTTCTTGAGAAAGGTTGAAAAAATCCATATTGATCAGTACTAAGTAGTAAAAATTTATTGCAATGTTGTCAGTTGCCTTATTCCAAATCAATACAAATCTCACGAAAAGCTTCTTAAATGCAATAAGAATCTGACAAGGCCTTTTTGTCACAGATTAGTGTTAAAGCAATGAAAAGGCCCCCAAGGAAAACTTCTCTGACCAGAATGCCAGCTGAATCCCATTTCAGCAGTACTCCTTTTGGTAAAGGACATCTTTATTGGCATTTTGGAACCCTGAAGAAAAGCTTAATGTTTTATCAGTTAACTAATGCAAATGGTAAGAAGTGCCTGGACCTTGCATTTCTGACTGGTTTTTGTCAAATCATTAAAGTTGTTAGTTTAAGGAAGACAAAGTCAATCAGCCACCTGAATAGGAATGAAAGGTTGGATATAGAAGGAGTTTTCTTCCCATTTACAATTTAAAGAAAAAAACTTTTAGAAAAAGCTATTTTAGTCAGAGGGCTAAGATCCCATGATATCAGGGATATCAGAACCTGAAATTAGCACATACTGATATGAGAGTGATACATTTCTTAGAAAAGCATTAAGAACAATTTCAACTCAGCTATAGCATAGATTTAGATGTTGATAAACTTTCTTCCCAAAGCAAAGCAATCAACTTTCAGGTAGTGAAGAGATAAGACAATATCCTCTGTACTTTTAGAACACAGGTTTTTCAGGAATTCTTACTGTACTAGCATTTGATTGATTAATTGGCATGACCATAGTAGTTTGCATGAAAAGAGCTATTTCACTTATGAACTTATCATGTTCTTTATTTCTGCATAAAATGTCCACACACATTCATTAAAAATTAACGAATCTAGAATTAGTGGTAAGAACCTACTCAACATGTTTCAAATCATGCATTTTTCAAAGCTTGAAATGATCTGTTGATTTTATTGGGTACTGGGGACCTGAATGCCTGCAAAACTATAGTCACAAATAATGCAAATCCTATGAAAAGACAATGGGGGTTTTTTATGCTAAATCACTTAGAACCTGTTAAAAAATCACGTTATTTTTGTCCCTTGTGTAAGGCAGTGTCTGAGCAGTAATGTGATTTAACTTTTTAGCTCTTTTAAAAATACACTTGCCAGCAACCTGAGTGTGCCCTACATTGGTGTAGTCATTTATGCTGAGTCAATCCACGCTTTTAGAACCGGACATTCATCTCACTTAAAAGACAGCAAATAACAGGAAGAAATTGCTTCCTAAACCTTCTCTTGGGTGTTTGCAATTATACAAGAGCTGCTTCTGTGCAGCTGTGTTCCACCTGGACCTGAATAGTTTGTCTTGAATGCTCGCTCTCAACCAAGACAGCAAGGCCACTCCCATTTCCCAGGCAGAGTCTAATCCACCAACTAGTAAAAGATAACTTGCTGTTTAGAAGGTATGAACTACTTTCTGGTTGAATCCCTTTATATTACTTTGTCAAATATTCAGTAATTTTCTGCCTATACGCAAGGATTCCCCACGAATCAATACTTACAAACACGAATAACAAAAAGCAGGTGGAACAGTGGCTTTATAAATGAAAATACTGAAAAATTTGGAGGAAAGGCCTGAAGAATAGAGGACAAACTCTCTAGAATGCAAAGTTCCACAATAACTGGAAACTGAGGGGAAAGAGGGGAATGAACACCCCCCCAAAGAAAACCCCCACAAAAGCGAGTGGAAACAGTATTAAGTAGGATAGAAATCAGGTTTTCTTTATCCTGGTGCTGATGTGTTGAGTTATTTGTTTGATAAGCTACAGTTGAAAGACAGGAAAATTTTGGAAAATTGCTGCATACCTGTAAGGAATGCAACCACTTTGGGTTATCTGTTCCATGCAGGAAGTCAAATCTCTGAATTGTTAATTATGAGGCTTTAGAGTGACTTGCAACAGATGTGGAATTCCAGATATGCAAATCTGGAAGCTTTCTGAAACCTCTTCTATGAGACTGCAGTCAGAAATGAAGCAAAGCTGAGACTCCCACTTCCAGTGTGGACATAAAGGTGGAAAAAATTGGAGATTTTGCTTATAATGTTGAATTTGTAGCTACAAAGTAGCTTATATTTTCATTGGCAGGGAAGACTCTGGTAGAGAAGATCAGTAATCCCCCAAAAACATAGAAATAAGCCCAGTCCTGAAAGCCACTGAAAAAGAGGAATCAGCAAGACAAAAATGGAAGTGTGAACTAGGTTTGATACAGTGGCTGGCATTTGGAAAGAGATGGAGCATTTACAGGAGTAAAATTAATTTTAAAAAAACTTATGAGATTAAAACA
>NW_016692257.1:0-2973 GCF_001604755.1 Lepidothrix coronata | reverse complement strand
CCTGAGCATTGTTTTCGGCAGGAGGGCGGCGCGGAGCTGCCCCCGCCGCGGCGCGGGGATAATTCACAACTGACTCCAGTATTTGTTTCCATCCATAATTGATGGGGAGCTGGAAACACAGCTCCCTCTGCCTCCCAGCGCCCGGCTGCTGCCGGGGAGCCCGTAAATCACGCCTCGCCGGGCGCCCGCCCCGCCGGCAGCGCCGAGCCCCGCGGCCGGGCGGGCTCAGCCCCCGACGCGGCGCCACAGCCCCGACTCACCCCAAAGCGCCCCGGGGCGACTTCGCTGGGGACGAGCCCCACAGCTCCGCTCCGGCCGCCCCGTCCCCGGCCAGCGCCGGCTCCCTCCCGCTCCGCTCGGCAGCGCTCCCCGTACCTGCTGCTGCCCGCGGCCGCCGCCCGCCGGCGGGGCCGCCCGCTCCGCTCCGCCCGCCGGCCCCCGCCGGGCGCCCCATCCCGGCGCTGCGCTGGGAGCCGGGGCGGCGCGGGGGAGGCGCGCCCGGCAGAGCCCACCCACCCCTTCCCTCCTTCCCTCCCTCCACCTCCCGCTAAGGGGTTTATTCCCGCCCGTCCTCCGCGCCGCCACCGCGAACAACTTTTGGGTCTCACCGCAGCGGGAGCGCGGCCCGCGGCCGGCGGGGCTCGGCGGCGAGTCGCGCCATGGCGGGGCGGGGGCGGACCGGGACCAGCCCCGGCACCGCCCCGGCCGCGGCCCCCCCGCCTCCGCCTCCCCCGCCGCGGGCAGCGCCGGGCGCCGCCCCGATCCCGCACCGAGCGGCCCCGGCCCGGTGCGCCGAGCTCCGGCAAAACTTCGCCCGTAGTTTTACCCCTCCCAAAACACCTCTCGGCAAACCTGCCCACCCTCTGCCGCCCCCGCGGCCGCGGAGGTAAACAGCTGGGGCGAAGCCATGGGGAGGCGTTTTCTTCATCGCCGACGCCACCTTCGCTTCTTAAGACAGAAATTTTCGCTTCTACGTGGAAAGAAAAAAAGTCGTTGCGAGCGATGCAATTTTGCAGGCTAATGATTTTGCAGACGAGTACTTCGCGTGTGGTGCTGGGGGGGGGGATGTCCTTGAAATGACATCTTTTTAAATGCCTGTCCAAAATCCCCTCAGATATTCCAGAAACAAAAGGTTTAATCCCAGAAATGAAGTCCAGGAAATAGCTGTCACTAATTCATTTTTTCTTCACATGAAAGATAAATTAATTAAGGCTTAAAGTGCCATGGAATATTTTGGATGCCCCTGCAAGGAGTAATAAATGATTACTCGCCAAACCGTATCATCTGTGTTTGTTTTATGGGAAATAAGTAAAATACTGAGTAAAAATAATTTAGAGATTTTGCTGTGGAATATCTTCTTCGTTCACATGCAGTTCCCAAATTTCTGCCCCTTAGCTGTGCGCTGCCTCCATGGCAAATCCTTGGGCCGGTTGCTCCCCACAGGTCTCCTGCCCCTCTGGAAGACAAACACTTGATACTCCCAAGCAGTATTTTGGGCTGATCTGGCAGGTTTTTGTGCACACACACCACTCGCAGTGGGAGCGTTTCTTCTTGAGAACTGATTCATCTAAGCAAGGGCGCCAGGATTTGGCCCATAGTAAATTCTCTTTAGAGATTGTGCCAACAAAATCTCCCAGCCATGGGAATAGGACGTTTTTGGCAACTCAGCCCCTTGGCTGTCTCACTCTGATGTTTCCTAGTGGTGACAGGCTAAAGGCGAGATCATTATGGGCTTCCTCGAAGGGAACAGAGCACTGCGATGTGGCACCCCAGGAGCTGCTGCCTGGTTAAAGGTGTAAGGACATTATTTTCCCTTTCTCATGAACAGCCCTAATCTGAAAAGCATCGAAATTTGCACAGTGCACGAAAATGCTGTGATAGAGACTACTCGCTTGGTTAGGAATCAAATTGCAACCTGAGGAAAAAAAAAGCTGAAAGTGCTTCAAACAGAAGGATCTGTATCACAGAATAGCTCTGTGGCCTTTGCACTGGAAGTCAAACCCTTGGAGCAAACCCACTGTTGTGAGGATTTATCAGGGGTACAGAGGGGTACCTTGGTGCAAGTTACCCACACCAGGGCATTACAAATGTAGGATTTGCTTCTTGGCTTTTGAAATGCCTGATGGTAGTGCCAGCCAGAAAAATGGCAGTACTAGAAGAGCCACTCATATTTTCATTCGATAGATCCCTTTTGTGAGTGCCACATAGAAATTACTCTGCAATGTTGCTCGGTTATCCCTACGGGGGGGGGCATTGGATGCACAGCCTGTGGCATCTGCTTGGGCTGTGGCTGCACACTCCCCTCTGCTCTGAGAAGGGCGGCTTGTGGGAAGGGACCTTTCTTCCCTGCTATACCTTCCAGCCACAAGCTGTCTCAAGGCTTCCATATATCAAGATGAGAGACTAATATGGTTTAAATCTCCTTCTGCTTCAATTAGGCAGGTGACACAATGTTGAGCATCGGATCACATTCCTGTAGGGCAAAGAGTTCCAGTTTGAAGAACAGCATTTTAGAGGATTTTGGTATAGCCAAGACTAATATCTTGTGTCTACAGTTAAATACGGTAGTTTATTATCATTTCAAAATTTGCTGCATGGCTAGAAACCACTTTATGTAAGGATTTAAAGTATGTGCACTTACAATATGTGTGCAGTCAGGGAATTACACAGCCACAGGTTTTTAAACACAAATATATGCAGGCTCCTATTGATATGATAAACTATCAGTAACATGTGCTGCAAAGCTTCTTAAATCCTCATTGACACAACAGACCACTATTGTGTCAATAGTGTGCAGATTAATGGGGTATTGTCAGGCTATTTTAGGCCTTAACTTTCATTTATCCTAAAACTTGTTCTTCATTGTAACTCTTAACCTTTGGATTCTGCCAACACATTTCTTGTCACAAATATACTAATGGAATTAAAAGAAACCTGGCTTTTAAATGTTAATTATCCCTAGAATGATTGATT
>NW_016692256.1:0-2973 GCF_001604755.1 Lepidothrix coronata | reverse complement strand
CCTCGCTTTCTCCCTTCCCTCTGATAGTATCTTAGAAATTGTTCTCAGCCAGAGTCACACAGGAGCTCTCAATGCACCATGTTCATGACATATTCCCTCTTGCCCATATGTACATACATAAAGTTCTGACGATTAGCCAGGGGGCCTGCCCCACAGGTGGGACTATACTGATTTCCATCACAGCTTCTGCACAATACTGAATTTTATCACAGAGATATTCCCTCAGTTCTGCTGAATGATTAATGTATGATACAAAGGAGAACATCCCTGTGGGAATTTCCTTGAAAACATGAAATCATTCAATAATGCTTAGACAAGGCTCCATCACAAACAATTTCCATCTCTCTCCTCATAATGTCAGTGGGAAAAGCAAGCCACAAACATTCTGACAATATTTCTCAGTTCAGAAATAGCAGTTCCAGCCTGACCAATCACCCCGGATGCACTGGTCGGCTGTAGGTGAAGATGTGGGTACTGGTCTGGCAGCATGTAGTGCCATGCCCTGCCTTGCTAAGGGGCTTCTCTGCCACTTCCCCTGTTAGCTGGGTGGCCTCTGAGGTAGGCAGGTACTGTGCCCATCCCAGAAACCAGGATGAGAATTCAGGGCTGATGGGTGCTCTTCAGCTACCCCAGAGCTGAGTGGTCCCAAGTCCACAGCCCCAGAGCAGCCAATCTGACATCAGGACCCCCAGGCACTCCCAGACGTGTTTTTCCCTGTCCTGAGAATGAAGAAGGTAGGGTTTCCCACCACTCATTTAGCCACCCCTGCAGTCTGGGCTTTTACTGGGAATTTTTCTTGTGCCTCCTAGGGGTGAGGTCTGACTAGGAGCAACCACAAAAGAATGAACACCTGGCAGAAAGAGGAGATGATGTATGTTCCTGAACCGTGTTATTTCCTTTTGTGAAAAACAGCATTTACTCTGTTTGGAAATAAAACAGTATCTTGAACGCTTGGATATTCTTGCAGAAGAGAAGCTTGTTTTCCACCATTCTCTGTAAAAAGAGAGCATTATAGCAAATTGAGGTCTCACAGCTATAATGGGCTGACTGAAAAGTGTTTTGACAAAATGATTTTCAAGGGAAACACCATTTTCTCTTCTTTCTGAATAAAATTGGTGTTTTCTCTTGCAAAGTCAAGCATCCAAAACATTTCTAGTTTTGTGTCTGGCTTACCAGGATTCCTGGTGTTTCACGTGCTTGTCTTTTTCCAGAGCTCAGTCTCCTTTTCCATGTCTTCCATGCTTTTGACCAAACGTTTTAGTACCTGAAGGGCCTGACAGGTGCTCTCCATGTAGGGTAACCTGGCAATTTGCTGGCACTTATCACATGCCTCATGACATCAACACACATACTATGACATTACTATGGTATATAATCACTTCCGATGTCATGGTTGCTGGCATGGCACATGGAGCTGTTGGACATATGATTCATATGCAAAACCATGAACCCCTGTCCACAGGGGTTTACTTGGGTCCATTATTACCATTAGACATCTTTAGTAACTTTGCTTTATTAGCTTCTCATCAGTAAGTTTGTTGCCAGGTAAAAAACGTTGTCAAGCTCATTGTGGCTTGCTGTGTATTTACCAGTGCACGCAAAGGGGAAGATTATCCTGCCAGTCCAAGTGCTCTAGCCAGGCTGGACACTGCCATGGGTCCTGCCTGGCCCATGG
The DNA here is from genome assembly GCF_001604755.1 of Lepidothrix coronata. Lineage (NCBI taxonomy): Eukaryota > Metazoa > Chordata > Aves > Passeriformes > Pipridae > Lepidothrix > Lepidothrix coronata. The sequence goes on along the minus strand of NW_016692256.1, from coordinate 1,298 downwards.
CTAGAGATAGCAGGGAAGGAAAGATATGAATGAGGCCATCTGTGTCTACCTCGGCAAGATTGCCTGGTACCCAAGCACTTTGATTATTTAAATGTCTGGTTTTAGTTCCCCTAAAACACTTCAATCTTTATCCCCCTATACAAAGTCATATTTCTTTTTCACTGCAAGCAATTATGTCCTGCATTTTGTCCTCCAGCCTTATAGCCAACTTATTTTTCTAACCAGTACCAAACACCAGATGGTCCTGCCACCTTTTGTCATAAACAGAAATTATTCAGGAAAAATAAATAAAACTTTCTAGGACTTGGGTCTTTTTTTCTTATTTTATTCCATCTGGATAAAACAATAGAATAGCCTCTTTCTATGCACTTCTAACAGTATAACTGATGTATGTAAGAAGCCAGTCTTCCTCCCGGGATAAAGTCAAAATATGCAGAGTCTAGAGTGAGGCATTATCTTCAAAGAGGCCACCCATGTTTTCCAGGATAAGCTTGTTACTGTCACAGGGCACTGACAGAAAGCTGACAAGGAAAGAACTAAACCCTTCAAAGTCCACTCAGAATAAAAGTATTTTTAAAGACCTTTCCTTAGGAGTGCCCTGGTGCTGATGGCTCAGAGAAATATTGTTAAAAAAGCAGCTGAAACAGTTGTTGTTACAGTAAACATGAATTAAGTTTAATAGCCTTCTGCCCTCCATTTCAGGCCTCAAATGCTCTCAGAGGGTCAATAAAACATTCTCTATATTATAGTCTGTCAAATAATGCAGACCGCGCAGGTGAAAGGTTGTCAAATGAGCGAAGAGAAATGTTGTGCTAAGCAAATAGACAGGAACAAACCAAAGGCATGTGACCATACGTGCTTCTGAGAGTCTTTGCTTCCCAAATACTGTGCAGAGCTGCCATGGTTCCTCCTGCCCTGATAATGGAGTCATCCTCTCAGATTGTTCCTCGCAGCTGCAAACCACACAGTTGGGCTCCACATCACATTCACAGGCCGGGGGGAGAATTGTCTAGGTAATGCCTGTGGTTATCATGTTGGCCCTTAAAGGAATCCTTGGGCTGCCCACCTGTGACTGGGGCACTATCACAGGATAGTTCAGGCTGGATGGGGCTGGAAGGAGACCTCCAGTCCAACCTCCTTCTCGAAGTAGGATCAGATATGAGATCAGACCAGGCTGGTTCAGGCATTATCTATTTGAGTCTTGAAAAATTTCACAAACATAGCAAAACATCTCTGGTCAAACCTTTCTTTGCCCCGACTGTCTTCATAGGGAACAAGTTTCTCCATATATCTATTCT
>NW_016692255.1:0-2974 GCF_001604755.1 Lepidothrix coronata | reverse complement strand
CACATTTTGGAAGTGTCAGAAAAATGTATTTTTCCACTGTCCAAAATGTTCACCCTTAAAACATCTGTAGCCTTCAATTGCTATTAATTTGCCTACGTAGATTTTACATACACACATCCCACCCACACTACGTGGGTTGGTAATCAGCCTCACTTGTGACTGTGTGATCTACATACCAAGTACAGATTGTAAATACTGTATGTATCACACACAAACATTATCCACAAAATTATATGCACAGATGACACCATTACAGTCTTACCTGCTATTTTGTTTGGCATTAGTGGGATATGTGTGAAGTAACACAACGATATTGGAAATTTAGCAAGTAGAGTTTGTAAAAGACGCACAAAGTTTCACCCACAGATTTAAACAGCCCATGGATAAGGTAAGTGGTTAAAATGAATCCTTCAGAAGAAAAGTGAGGTGGGGGAAAAAGACCAATTGGAAGCAATACAGAGCAAGGTTGGTTGGTTGAAAAGAAATCAGCAACAGACTTATTACTGCTGTACTGTTTTGCACATATTAACTCTCCTGTTCAGAGCTTAGTTTGACATTATGCTTGAGTGGTTGTTGGTCTCATCACTATAAGCTTGAATCAAGAAACCGCTAAACACCTGTAGAATATAATTTCTGAAAAGTAATAATGAAAATGGTTTCAATAAGACACTCTTCTTTCCTTCAGTTAAACCAGGTTTTCATTAAAATTCCAGTAATTTTTAGAGTTTAAGATGGAAAACAATCCAGAAGAAAATGCAGTGGGCAGTATGGCTTTTGCTATATGTCAGGCATGCAGTCCAAATAACATTTGCGTGAAGAAACATGCCTGAGAACATAAAACAAAGCACAGACCTTGCATCTGGCCAGGCAGACATGGTAAAAGGTCTGATTTCAGCTCTCCAGCATGATGTTTCATAGCCTTGGGCAAATCATTTAACTCCCTGGCTTCTCATCTACGTCATATTAGCAGAATTGAAGTTTTGAATATATGATTATTACTATGAAGTCAGCATTGAGATACCACAGCAAAGGGTACTGTAGACACCTCAGATGCTTGAAAAGAACAAAAAATACTAGACAAAATGGTCTTTTGTTGCTGCTATTAAGTCAGGTCATCTTTGGTGTGGTGTTTCTACAACTAGACAAGACACAAAGCCCATTTCTCAAGAGATTAATATTATTCTGTTCTAGTCTAATTTTCTTAACTTCTCCATGTACTTGAACATTCACTTCTTTTTTTTTTGGTAACCTGCAACACAACATCAGAATATAGGATGAATGGAAGGCACTACTCCATCTGTAATGATGCTCTAGATTCAACATTCATGCAAGGCCTAGCACTAAAATGCTGACTCCTGTAACGGGTTATTAATAGACTGTCCCATGGTACCAGTGAGACTCACTGCAGGTTAAAATGCTGCACTGCGTCACCAGGAGTACCAAACCTGAGCCCTAGACACTCACTACCTCTAGTGTTTGTGCACCAAGGATCTGATCTTGTAATGGCATTGAGCGTATTCTTACTTCTAAAGCCTAAAGGTGACCCAAAAAATCACTTCCATGCTCAAAGTCCAGCCTGTACTTCAAGCATCATGCTGAAATAGGTCTGTAATTTCTACAGAGCACGTTGCAATGAGAAGCAAATACCTTTGCTGGTTCTGCCCCCATTAAATCCCAGTTTCATCTTTCTGTTTCTATTGATGATTCTCTGATTTCCACCACTGAACAGACCAAAAGACAGCACAACGTAATGTAATATTTGTCTATGCTTTATATTTAGTAAGTGGTTTCTAAGATTTTTGAGGTCTATAATTTTAGCTTTGCTGAGGAGAAAGTATAAGCTGGGTTACCATCATATTCAAGTTAGAAACCCTTGGGTAGCAACACTAAAAAATCACTGTGCAAGAACAGAAATCAGTGAGCCTGCAGTGACCATGAGATTTGACAGGAGATGCTTTCAGGCCACCATTTTGTGACTAACTGAAATGACCATGTCGCACACATGTAACTGGAAGTTTTGTTTTCCCTCCCTGAGTAAATACATGAGATCTCTGTCCAAAAGAAAAAAAAAAAATCATTTTCTGATGAATGTTTCTATGAATCAATATTCGTGCGCAATATGAAAGAACTACTCAGATTTCTTTCAGGTCTCTGGTGTCAGTGCTGCTCTCAAGATGTAAAAAATTAATGAAAAAGGGAATGTGACAGACCTGCTGAACATCTCAGCAGATTTGCAGAAGGGGTGGGGTAGTGAAAAGTGGGCAAGGGGAAAATATCCTGCGTGGAAGTACAGCCTCGTGCAGTGCTCAGAACAAGGAGAGGAAGTGAGCAAAATGTGCACAATTATATGCAACTGATAGGCTGTATTTCACCAGCCTATTTTTACTGTCAAGGCTCCAGACTATATTAGGAGTCTATCCAGTCTCTTAAACCATGGGATGTGGATAATGGGATCCGATAAAATGATTAAAATCAGTTTGGTCTCATGATTTCAGCTACTAAGTGTAATAGACGCAAAACTGAAAGACTTAATTGTATGATAAAAGTACAAACACCTCTTTGTTTTACCTCTGCATTTTTCCAGTTTAGAGAAATTGATGAGATTTTTCTGTTTGTTTGACTGAAAAAAACCAACAATGGAAAACATTTCTTGCAGCATCCCAGCTGAAACTGGTTTCATCTATCTAAACAAATAGGCTCAGGAGTAATTGTAGAAACAAATTTTATGCTACATCCCATGAGATATTTTACGTAGAGTTTCTGGTTAAGAAACATCAGAAACAAATATTGCTTTTAAGTAGTTTACAGAGTTTGATAACTGCCTTTTTATAGAAACAAAAATCTAATAATTTTCCAGGATGTCTTATCCATACACTGAGTTTGTGCTACAGTTTTCAAACAATATTTTTCTTAGTTTATTTGAAACCACTTTTCTTAGAGAATAATTTTCAAAAAAGAGGATTTAGAAAGATGT
>NW_016692254.1:0-2974 GCF_001604755.1 Lepidothrix coronata | reverse complement strand
AGATTGTTTTTATTATTTTGACATGTATCTATAGATATATATGTATTTGTCTCATGAAAGAGAAAATGACTGTCTCACCTTGATTGGAGCATTTTTTTTTTTTTTTTTTTTTTTTTTTTTTTTTTTTTTTTTTTTTTTTTTTTTTTTCTCTTTTTCTTTTTTTTTTTTCTTTTATTTTTTCCCCCCAAAGGTACACAAAAATATACTCATTCCAAAGAGGTAACTTTTCTCTCTGGAGATGCTGAAAGATATAGGACACTCTCTTGATATCAGTAGGTGTTGACTATTTTCTTTTCAAAATTAAATCCTTTTGAAATCAACATTTTTATCAAGGAAAAGATACCATAGAAAGACATTTTCTGCTAATGCTTTTTGGGAAGGTAAAAGGAAGAACTGGAAAGGTAGTCCTGTTGCCATGGCCACTTCATAGAGTAGAAGAAGTTGTTACTAGAATGTTGACTATGGCCATCCCTTATTATGATATATAGTTATCTGTATAGTGGTAGTAGTACAGGGAATGTATGACATGCTGTATGTGTTTCACCACCAAATTATGTGGCAATGAGAACTGTGGTTACCACGTACCACATTCGTCACTGGTAGGGTTTCTGCTTTCATCAACATTGAGTTTGCCCACAGAAGGTCCAAAGCTAGGAATTTCAATTTTAGACACCATTGTTTCTCCAGTGAAGCACATATAAACTTCTGTTTCTTGTATGTTGACAATATATGTGTGTGGAATTATGTATATAATTTATATCATTGTCTTCTGCATAAGCTGAGCTTTCAAAAAAGTCTTCACTCCTTTAGAGATATTGTCCCTTGAAAAAGAAATCTTTAGAGAGTGCATACAAAATCAGTTCAGAAAGACATAATTTGGGACAAAAATGTGGCTTATAGCGAATTGAAACAAGTGATTGTACAGAAGTTATAGCTAATTTTGTTTTATTTGCACATATATTCATCTTGCAGTGCTCCTAAATCAGGAGAATTTCAAATAATTTCAAACAGTTCAGTTCTTGAAGGCAATCATTTGACTTTTCAAATTGTTTTAATAAGCAAATGAGAAAGTTTTGGATAAAGGAGACTATTTCTTATTTTTCTTCATGGGCATTTGCTAGCTCTGGACTCAACACACAAATATATTAACCTTTCCTAGGTGATAATATGGAGCATAGGACTGGGTAAGCTAATGAAAGAAATACATTCCTTCACTCTGTTATCTGGCCTTTGAAAAAGTAATTAAATGTACCTAATTGTTTACACGTCTTTCTAAAACTGATTCTATTGGTAAATTTACTTTATTTCTTTGCAATATTTTTCTTTGTCAGTTTTATTTCTGTTATATCAATAGCATACTTTTGGATAAAATGATCATGTTCCTCAATTGTTATTATTACTTCTATTAAAAAAGGGAAAAGAGGGCTTCCAACTTCACCACTTACCTTTAACTCAAAATCAATGAAATCCCATTCAAAATAATAGGTTACTGTAAAAAAATGCAGATAAGTAGATAAAACGTTACAGAATCCCCATGCTTAAAAGTTCAGATGTTCAGATAATTTTTACAAGGCTTTTTTTTTCTTTTTTTTCCCATTTCTTTTCATTGGTAGATTAGAAACTCTGATTTGTATTCTGTTTTCATTAATGACATGAAAATTCCGTGATACTGTGTTTATTTAGAAAAAATTCTGATACTTACTGTCTTCAAATGGACTGAAAGACCTTAAGATTTTTTTTTATTTGAGTATAAATAGATTGCAAAAAATGATCAATTAAAATAACTTGGAATTAGATATTGACCAGTTTTTAAAACTTTAAGAAGAGTTTGGATCAGTTTCTGTATAGACTGGCCTTACATATCAGATGACTTCTGATTTTATCCAGTTCTTATGGAGTCTACAAAAACAGTAGCTTTCTTTCATAATGGCAATCTTTTATCACAACTCCAATGTTCATTGTTGCTTTGGGATTAACATTTCATTTGACTGTGATGTTATACATTGTGGTGGGGGAAAAACAGTTTTCCCCCTAGAGTTATAAAATGGTAACCCCCCCAGCGGGTGGTGACCCCTGGGGTAGAGCCAACCAGCGCTCCTGGAAAATTTAAACATACCACCCAGATCGGAAAAGAAGGTAGTTGTTGTGGTTGTTGTTGTTGTTGGAGGAGAAGTGGCCATGTTGTAAGCCACGAGGAAGGGGCCGGGGGCCCCCTTGGGGGTTGGGCCCCCGCAGCCCCCGGCTGGGGGGCTACAGGGACTTGGAACTGTGTTAGACTGGGCTAAGTATCTGCAGCTGAGAAGCTGGGAGTTTTTCTCCACTGTGAGCAGCAGCAGAGGCAGCGGCAGAAACAGCACTGACCGGAGGCTATGGCAGAGAGGCAGAAAAGATAAGAACAAGCAGCAAAGACAAGCATGCAGCAATGCAGAGAGAACTCCTGCAAGGAGAGAAAAAGAGCCGGCACAGAGCAGAACTAATCTCGATGGACAGAGTTGTGGGGTAAGAACTGAAAACCAAAACCCCCAAACTCCTTTTGAGATCCCTCCTAAGTGGAGTGGATGGACTCCTACTGGATGGAAGTCCTAAAATGCAGAGTGCACTGCAGAGAGAGGAGCTGAGAAGCTCAGGCATCCTGGAGCTGGACCGGGATGGCCAGAATGGAATGCGGAGGAGGGCTTCTCCCCCCCACCCCACCCCGTTGCTGCTAAGCTAGCAGCCTGAGATCAGAGCATGGGAGCTCTGCAAGGGAGTTTGAATCCCCTGAGGATATGGACCGTCATGAAGGCTCCTGTGCTTCGTTGATATGACATGGTGAAATGACCTTTGTTGTGGTGAATGCAGCCCACGGAAGTGAAAGACCCTCGCCTGGAGTCAAAGGGCCTCGTGTGTAATGATAAAAGATACAGCCACAGCTGCTGCATGGGAGAGAGAGAGAGACTGCTGCCCTAGAGAGACTGCTGCTCTGAGAGTGGAA
>NW_016692253.1:0-2977 GCF_001604755.1 Lepidothrix coronata | reverse complement strand
AAAGGGAAACGCTCCAAATTTCAGGTAACAAAAATTGCCTTTTTAATGTTATGTCCTCCCATTGTAAAGTTTGATGTTTGGTGGGTTTTCTTCCGTTTTTTTTTTTTTTTTTTCCCCCTCTGTGGTGTTTACTCCCAGCCGAGCCTCGGAGTGAGCTTGGATTCCCTAGCTCTGGGGAATGATGTCATGCGGCAACAGTTGGATTCTATTAGCCAGGGAAAGAGGAAACATCCTGCATTTTTTGTTTGGGGGGCGTGTGGGGGGGAAGGGATTTACTTTGGCTCTTGATTGAATCTTGTGCAAAGGCTACAAGAAGTATTTTAAGAAGAGAAAAGTTTAGAACTAATTAGCTCCCAGAAAATATCATTTAGGACCTAGGCAGCATCAGTCTTTTGAAACCACTGCAACAATTACTCCTATATGCAATAAAATGATTATGGAAGTGTTGCAGAAACCAGAAAACATTTCTTTAATCTTGAATGCTCCTATATTAGTCTTTAATGAGAAAATAATTTACACTACAATTAAGCAGAGGATTTGGAGCCCTGACGCACTTGGGATCCTCTAACAATTGTTTGGAGAATGTGCTGCTAAAGAGTTTCTTCTGGGTTGGGCTCTTTCTCAAACTGCTGCTTGTGAATAGATGATGCTGGCAGGATTGTTCTTAATAAGGTTTTCAGTCCTGGACTGTGTATTTAATAGCTTTAAACCAGCCTTTTTGGGAGAGGGCAGTGGGGAAAGAAAGCAAAACCCTCATAATTTCAGCAATTTGAAAGAGACTTTTCTTCCCCCCTTTCCGCAGAGACTTTTGCTAAGTGCTGTATTAAACACCCAGTGTTAGGATAGCATGCATAGGATTTTATGCAGAAGAATACCTCATGATGAATGTACAACTGCTATGCCCTAATAAAAAGACTTCAAACTTTTATATAATCCTACTTCTTCAAACATCACAAAAATACACTGTACCAGCAACCATGATGAACAGACTAGGTCACCCCTGTGCTGTTTAAATCCCCCTCTAGCAGATGCTCATTTCTACTTTTATGCTGCTTTGTTCCCTTCTGTGCGTTTCAGGCATGATCCAAAGCTTGCTGGAGTCCATGGGAGTTTTCCCGTCAACTTCAAAGGGCTTCGGATCAGCCTCTGCCTGAGAACTTCCCAACCTCTGTTTCAGTCTTTTGACTGCAGGACCAGGCCACAGGCTCTCCGTTTTCTTTCTTGAACTTTCCAAACAGAAGGTCTTTTGTGTTCCTCCAAACAATGCCAGGCGCTGCTGACTGGCTTCAGCGTGGCTGTTAACACACGCTGGAGATAATGGTGATGCTGATTTCCCCTTTCTCCAAATATCCTCCTAGACGGGAAAGTGCCTTGAATGGAAATCGGATCCTTCTATCCCACCTCCCCTCCTCACAAATGGCTGTTGTCTACGGGCGGGCGTGTGTGTGTCTGTGTGTGCAAATTGTTCCCTCTTTTTAAAGGGCAGTATTGGCTGTGCTTCAGGGGGGAGTTCCAGGAAGATTTTAGGGAGAAAACACTGGTATAGCTGTGATGTGCCATAGGGCACTTATGCGGGAGAAGCAGGCTGTCCTGGAGCAGCACCGGCAGCTGTCAGCTGCAAACTGAGGGCTGATCTGTTAACACTTTGTGTCCCCCTCTTGCCTACCAGATTTGACCAACTTGATTCTATTCTTGCTGCTAGTGGATATCAATAACCTGGTTTGGAAAAAAATAGTTTTTCATCTCTTTTTGGAAATGGGAGCAGTTTAATAAGAAATCCTTGTGCCTTCCTTGACTAGAAATGAAATATCTGTGGAGCTGATGTGTTAATTTGAACCATCCCCCTCCTTACGAAGGAACACTGTGATGATTACCCAAGTTTAAGGCTCATTTGTGGGAAAATGCTATTAGTCTCTGAAATTTCTGAGACAGACAAATCTAATGATTGTCAGCATCAGAACCACTGCTTGTAAGTGCTTACATTTTACAGCTGATCATCTTGGGAATCCTGAGAGATCTCTGCAAGGTGTTGCAAACTTGGCATTCCAAAGGCAACAGTGGGGGTTTGGTGTTTTTCTGTTGTGTGGTGTGATGCAGTGGGAAGCCTGGTGAATTCTCTCTGGTGAGTTTCTGGATGAGTGGCATTTCCCTTAATGGTCTGTACTGTAGCATTTGCATGTTACTTTGAAAAGTGATACAAGGCATCATTCCCATAGTCCTTTAAGATAATTTCCATATGCTCTAGCATTCTGAATGGTTCTAAATGAAGTTTTCATATGTTATATACTACATATACCTTACTAGTAGGAAATTTTTAAAAAAATCGTAATATGTTTGTAACTACAATCATAACAAGATACCTCATAGCTGACCTATTATGGTTGGGTATAAATGTACCCAGCAGCACATAGGCATTGGCACATGAGTTTTTTCATCCATTAAGGGAGGAAGCAGTTCCAGAACCTGGTATACCTGCTGATGCAGGTGGAGTTCTTGCAGGTCTCTCTGCAGGTGTAACATCTCTGTGCTCAAAACAGCACCTCTGGACAGGTCTTTAGCTCAGCATTTGCAGTCCTGCTGTAGTTGCCACTTTTTAAGTGCATTCATTTCTGTATCTCAAAGGCAGTTGCTCTGTATTGTTTTGACATAAATCTCCTTGTTGGTCCCATGTGTCCACCATGTTTCTGCCAGTGGCTGTATGTCCACGTTCAGTTTGTGGATAGTCAGTGGCTCTGAGATTTACAGAGAGATCAGTGTGGTTTTTGATGGGATTAGTTGCTTTCTGTCTCATTTTACTTAGAAGAAAAGTGAAGGGTCACGGTAGGAATCTCTTTTTATTCTCTCTCCTTGAATGTCTAATGAGTAATTTTTATATTCTGAGGTAATAATAATAATAATAATAATAATAATAATGGCCAGTCTTCGCGAGTGAAGATTTGGGAAAGGTCATTAACCCTTCGAGCCTGCGCAGTGGATT
>NW_016692252.1:0-2978 GCF_001604755.1 Lepidothrix coronata | reverse complement strand
AGGGAGAAAGCGGGGTGTGGGCAGCCTGTGCTGACCCCAGCCCTGGCGCGGGCGGGCTGCGCCTTCCCGCTCCAACAATAAGGCTAAACAAATCCTTCCAAGCTGCTTGCATGGACCGATGAAAGGAGGATTTCTTGGGACACTCAATGTTTTGTAGTGACCTCCCAGTGAAACAGCTGTTGTGTTCCCTTGCCCAGGCAGAGTGGGACGCTGAATAGTGTCCTTATAGCCAACACAGAGGCGCATCTGGAAAAGGAGCCGTCATGGCAGGAGTATGCGAGGGTGGCATGAGCCGGGCATAGCCGCTCAGCCTGCGCCGCTGCGGAGCCATTTTACTGACCCTGAAGGAGTTGGTCAGACAAAGCCCAGCTCCTGGGGCAAGGCAGGCTGTGTCCACAGCGAAGGAGGGCGGCTGCTTTCTGCGTGTGAATGGCTGGAAAATATAGATTAGCAGCAGACATGTAAACTTCTCCTCAGGTTTTCATGAGCATGTAAAAGCAGAGCAGCTACTTCAAGTAGCTGTGCTGCCTGGTCCTTCAGAGGCTGAAGTTTGAATTTGAAGTTGAGGGCCAGGACTGCTGATGTAGCCTCTGCAAGCCTTTTTCTCCCTTAGCTTTCTGAGCTGAAAGGTTTGATTTTTTTTTTTCCCCCTAAAACAACAGCTTCAGTGCGTGGAGACATGCAGGAAGAGCTTTGCTGGGCTTTGGCTGGGACCAGCCTAAGTGTGGGGTTAGTTCAACCATCCTGACCTACCTGTGCACAAAGGAAGTACCAATTACCAGCTGTCCCCATGTAGCTTCCAGTCTCTGAACAGAGGTGGTGAGCTCCTGCTGGTAATGAAGGCTTGGGTCACCGAGACTGACGTACTTCTGAGGGCCAGTGAAGTCTCTGGGCTGTTTTTAGACTTCCAGGGGTAGGTGCATCTGCATGAAATGTCCTGGAGCAGCTTGTTTTTGTCCATGAGTTCCTGGGCCTTTTGTCCGAGGCACACAGCAGCTCAGAGGAGCAGTGTCTGCTGAGGACACCCAAACACCCTGGCAGGTATTGCAGTCCCCTCCGTGGGGAAGCACTTGTGCTACAAATCCTCCCTGCTCTCTGTGCCCAGTACACGCAACGTTCCTTTCTCCAGCCTGAGCTTTCCCACAGTGCAGATGCAGCAAAACTATAGCTGTGCCCAGTGAGCAGAAGGCTCTGAGAGGTGCACTCTCTCTTTGCACCACTGTTTTCTGGGCCTCGTGTTTCTAGGCACGGCCTGTCTGATGTCCTAGTTTACAGTTCTGTTGTATTTGAGGAAAGGAGCAGGGTGTAATGTTGGAGGCTCCTTCATACATCATCTCCTGGATGCACACAGGCCAGCTTTCCTGGCAAGGCTGTTCCTTGGGGCCAAAGACTCACAGCTTCGTAGAATCATAGAATATCCTGAGCTGTAAGGGACCCACAAGGACCATCGAGTCCAACTGCTGGCCCTGCACAGGACAGCCCCAAGAATCACACCACGTGCCCGAGAGCATTGTCCAAACGCTTCTTGAACTCTGGCAGGCTCTGGCAGCTGTTGTGGTCTGAGGGTTGCCCAGCTCCTGCCTTGCACTGTCACATTCCCTGACCCAGTATAGCAGCTTCTGCCACCCTGGGATCTGTCTGGGGCTGTGGTGCGTGGACAGCTGAGCCCCATTGTCTGCAGGCACCAGTGCAGCCTGTGTCAGGTAAGAAGAGGAATGCATGTGATGGACCCACAGACATTGCAGTGCCCACAGTTCCAGCAGCACTGGGGTGGATCTGAAACTGTTGTCTCTACCCCCATTTGTGTGGGACAAGGCAGCAGGAATCTGCCTGCCCATGGATCGTATTTGGGGCTGAGACTCTGTGTTTCTTCTGCTGCCAACACTGCCAGTGCAGCGGCATTAGCAGGGGGTTAAGATGAAGCTTGGGCTTAGGCAAACAGCTTAGACTTGACTCTCTCTCTGCAGTTATATTTGCATTTGAATTGCGTTTGAATTTCCATTTTCTTCCCCTGCCTGCTGGTTAATTGCTTGCAGAAGCCTGAGCCTGCAGACTTGGTGTGGCACCGGCTGGGTCAGTCGGTTGGGCACAGCTCAGCTCGCCTTCTGTTCGGGTGGAGAGGGCTCAGCCAGCGTGTTCCTCCTTGCTGGCCGTGTGTGGGGGGGTGATGCTGAAGGAGTCTGGCTACAGTAAATTGTCATTGGTAATTACACCCCAGATGAAATCCCTGGCACGGGGTCTGTCTCTCAGCAGCAGCTGGACACAGGGAGGGGAAGGGGCCAGTGGGAGATCTGGCAGAGCTGCAGGACTGTCCATGCTCACTCTGCCCAAAAGCAGTCAGGGGCTTTTTAGGACTGATTTGAAAGGAAAGGAGCCAAGTCCCAGCTGCTGATGCTCACGAGAGGGTCTGGCAGCACAGACACAGGAGATCCCATCGGGTATTTCCAGGGCTGGGAGGATTTCATAGTGGTGTGCCAAAGGGAGACTTGTGGCAGGATCCTACAGTACCTGTCTCCTGGCAAAGCACTCACTGCCTCCTTTTTGGAGGATTCATTGTGAGGAGGAGGAGGAGGACTGAATACCTGGAGGATTAGAGGGCACTCTTGTAGGAAAGAATGCGGGTTTTGCCTGAATTCCCTCCGAGGCAGCAGTTTTGCTCACTGCTCCTTTGCTTATCTTTGTCTTGTTGGCTACAGGGCTTTAAGATCCAAGTTTAAAAAAACAAATCAAACTGAGCTATCTTCTGTCATGAGCTGACTGCTCTTGGCTGGCCTAAAAATAACAGGCCGTGTCTATCTGAAAGGATTTTGAGAACAAGGTCTTCAAACCCGCCAGACCACTGTATGAATTTAAAATCAAAATCATGGCTTATTTTTTAATGGTCTTCAGTACACTGCCAGGCTTGTGTAATCTTTAGCTGATAAGCATTCATTTATAATTTTCTCAAATAATTGGAAAACAAAGACAGCTTTTTTTTT
>NW_016692251.1:0-2980 GCF_001604755.1 Lepidothrix coronata | reverse complement strand
ATTAGAGCAAATGTTCAGTGTAGTCTATAACCAAAGCAAACTTCATCCTCTGGCCAATAATTATCATCACAAGGAAAATATTCAGGAGGATTTTCGACACAGAGTTAAATTTTAAATGAAGGCTATAGAAATGCAAGACTTCATTAAGGCCAAAGAAAAAAAAACAGATGAGACAAAATAGGATCTTTGCTTTTGGAACCTGAAAGTTTAAAAAGACTCCAAAAAGCTTAAAAAAAACACAGAAAAAAAAAATCCTAGCACTTTACATCATGCTCTAACATGCAATTTTTCCTGAAATAGCAAAGTAAATTGAGTGTTTTCAATCAAGAGTAAGAACCATTCATGATCTCCTACAATTCCTTTTTGTACACCTGTGATTCCATCCTTTATAATGCATGAGTAGGAGATTGAAGTGCTAAACTAATTCTCCCCAGAGAAAAAAAGAAGCATGTAAGCCTAAACAAGGCTCTTTTCCTAGTTAACATTTACATTCCTATTATCTGCAAAATAGGACTTTCACTCTGTTAATTACCTGTGCAATGACAAGTCAGGTTATTGACAGGAAAGAGTGTGTAATAATTGCACAGTAAACTCAAATAGATGCTTTCCAACCTCCTCCCTAAAAAAGTCACAGATTTCTAAACAGATTGTGAAGATGATACACTTCCATTATAAAAAGTGGAGTTTTTATCCAGTTTACACACCTTGTGTGTGTGTCTTAGTACGGAAATGTTATATTTCTTGAGGAAGTTTGCAAAACACAAGCTCCAGTTTTGCCTGTTTTGTTCCCAAATAATAGTTCCGCTCTTTTTTAGCTCAGATACTTGATACCACCTGGTGAGAAAGGAAATCCTCGGACATCCTACCAAAGATTCTGATGTACTTGGATTCTGCACAGCACCAGAGCACAAAACCACGCAGTAGCACAAGCAGCCACGGCTGCTCCAGTGCTTGGGGCGAAATCTTTTTTTAAAAGCCAGGAGTACGACGTGTGGAGCTGCCACTTCAGCTCCTGCCCTACCACTGCACAGCACCACAAAGCAGAATTAAAAGGTGAGGTTCGTTTCCCAAGGTTCAGCCCAGAGTTAGGTCTGTAATTTGAAATAGGCGCCACTCACGCAGCGACAAAGCTGAAGTGGGAGCTGCCAAAGGTTAATCTTTCCTGTGGGATTTCTACCCCAGCTCTGCTTGGATGGAGTTGCCCTTTGGCTGAGGAGGATAATGAGACTATTAAGCAGTTTGGCTTTGTTTTGCAGGCTATGGAAACCCTAAATGCCTCCAGGGAGAGGACCTCTGTAAGAGGAGAAGCTGCTATTAGCATCTGCAGTCAAGCAGTGTAGCCAGAGAGAGCACCCGCCTCTCCAAGGATAAGGAGCCTTGCATCCTGTGTTTCACACTGCTCAGCCCGGGCAGCGCCTCGGAGGGTGCTGGAGGTCCTCTGGAAACGCTGGAGAAGTTGGAGTCCTTAAATTAAGTTTGATTGAGTTAAAGTGAGCAAAGATTACTTCATCTGTGTGCACAGAAAATACTTCTCTTCGCGCCCCCCCTCCTGTATTAAATCTAACAAAAATTGTCCTGACATACATTTTTAGTGAAAAGCGAATCAGAAAGGCTAGAATATGAAATATTTCGTGCCTGCCATAAAATCAAAGCACATTACTTGCAGAGTGTATAACAAATGTTTTGAAAAGAGCTAAGTCAGGCTTAGTGGCCAAATGCAAACAAGGTCTGGGCAATACATCCAGCATTGCTCCATCTGGCATTCAAATCTCAGCTGTCCCCAGCCCAGCTGTGACTGCAGGCTGAGTACCAACCCACTGCCTGGCAGGAACTAACAAAAAATATTCCTTTCCAGAATGTCTGCCCTCAATAATATTGGATATTAAGTGGTTTCTTTTGTGGTTTTGTTTTTTTTTTTTTTACATTTTCTACTACTGAATGCTGAACAACAGCCTGACTGAAATAACATGATTTAGAGGATCATATCCTTCTGCAGTCTCAGAGGAGAAGAATTCCTGCACTTTTGCATGAGCATGTGAAAGCCCACAAGGAAACAGAGAGGCTGTGGAGAGGGACAGCCCTGACAGATAATACACAGTCAGCTCAAACCACATCAACAGGTCACCAGTAATCACCTGATTACAGAAATTTTCATTCATCACCACATATAATTGCATCTCTGGGGCTTGTGTTGTATCATCTTGTTTACAGTCCTCTTTTTTGGACAAAATCTGGCTCCCAACCCCATACTCCTGTATTGAAGGTGAGTGTCACATGGGTGATGGCAGGATGGTTCATACTGGGAGGTTTTCCCCTGACTCATGAGCTGTTCTGCATGTGGGTCAGATCAGAGGTGTAGGCTGTCCCCCGGGGCAGGCTTAGTAATTTATGGGAAGGTTTGCAGAGCCAAGTGGTTGCAAGGGCTTTGCTGAGTTCATCCTCATTAGCCCCAGGCCCTGTCAGGTGCACAGGGCCTTTGTCATTCACCTTAGTCCACATCTGCCTCTGAAACAGGTTCTCACTCATTTCTCCTGCCACAGGGACTGGTAGTGTGTGTAAAATCCCCACCCCTAGTGGAAGGACTATTCCTAATGGTGGTTAAATGGCTCACTCAAAAGGAATCCTCTCTTGCTGCTGTGATGCAAACCGGGTTGCCACAGCACTGCTCCTCCCAATTATTTTTGTACACTTGGCAGGTTTAGCCATCTACCTGGAACTGGCACAGCAGCATCAAAATCAAGAGGAATAAAGAAGTACCAATAAGCTTTTCGCAATGCCAGCGTGTGCCAGCCAGACATATTAAATCAAAAGCCCAAGTTGCTTCTCCTTCTTCCTCCCCTCTGCCACTTAGGTGTTTATCCCAGCCACAGGCAATCCTGGAGCTGATTTCACCTCACTAAACCTCACCATGCCCAAGGGCAAAGGCTGTATTTTTCTAATTGACTTCTGGAAGCCAATCCACCTTAGAGCTGAATGAGGG